>NW_015151082.1:417889-433601 GCF_000732505.1 Cyprinodon variegatus | reverse complement strand
GAGTCACAGGTCAGCGTGTATCTGACCTCAAAGCCTCCTCTCTTTGCGGGACAGGTAAAACTGTGGGTACCCCTGTTCAGGTTCCTCGTACAACTTCCGAGTCGGTCGTCATATCTTAAGTCCTGGTCCCAAACCTCAACCTTCAGTCCCAGGTGTGTGTCCACCTGCATGGAAAAATTTACATGGATGATCGTTCACATGGACTGTTTTTATGTTTCTACTCTAAATATATTAACACAAGATTTTATGAAGAAAAAAGTCTTAACTGCACTACAATATATCCAATTTCATAAATGATCTGTAATCCTATCTAAGCAGCACACATATTAGTCAAAATATATATGTAGACTGTCTATTTAGATGTTTTAAGTGGAAAATCAATTGTGTTCAAATGTAATATTTTATTTACCGGTATTTACTGAAGCACTGTACTGTAAATATATGAAATGTGAACTGTCATGTTCAAAGCTGCTTCACAAACCATAGATATTATAAAACTTTACTCTTCTCCATACAGGTGGTTAATCTTTATCACAAAAATCAAGAGTTGCGGGCTGGCTCTAAATGAATTATACGGGCCGCTTATTGAAATTGACAGCATGAAAATGTATGGTTTTCACTAAGACAAAATTAATACTTATAAGGGTCTAAAATCTTAATTTTATTTAACAGGAACACCAAAAATTATCCAAGTTAGTAACAAATTTTCACAATGATTTTGGGGTGTAAAAGTTTTTTACTATAATTAGTGCCTTTTATTCACTGAAGTGTCACATGTAAGAAAATAGAGGAATACATGAATTTGAAAATAGCGTCAGTATTTTAATTTTGATTAAAATAATATGTTCTTTTTCCGGATGGATCATCAAACTAAGTGGTCCTCCTAATTGTCAATCATTCTGGTGGTATGTTCAAGTAAGGCAGTCCTACTTGTCGTTCCCATTTTCACTTAATGTTGTGAGTCTGACATATTGGAAAAATTGGTAATCTGCTTTTGGAAAGTAAGCTTGTGTGAGTGATGCAAACAGCAACTTTTAATCAGTGTGCACGAGGAGAAATGGGCTTGTGCGTGCTCTTACATGTATTTAATAGGCCTTCCCTCTCGGGAGTGGGTACAGGGTTGCGCATGTGTATTTTTTAAGTGGAGAGGGTAGGTCTTTTTAAAAATTATGGAAAATCCTCCACTATACCTTTAAAATCGATTTTATATTACCCAAAGACAGAGAGAAGGAAAGACAGACAGCAGACTGGGAGGCTGGGTATTGTCACTGGATGTACATGTTAGCCACATAAGTCTGCTTTGTAACTGTTTATTTTTCGTTTATATTTTGTTAAGTTTATATAATGTTATTTTATTTGACTATAATTTTTCCCCAGACTTTTTGAGACTTGCTAAGCCTAACAAAGTAGGACATTTTAAGTTAAATTTTCTTCTCTTTTCTTCTAGATATCTTTTTTTGTCTTTCATCTTGATCAAAAGATTGAACCATACACATATCCAGTGTCACTACAGCACCGCTTTTCATGCATAGAGCATCCCCTTAATCAACTGCATTGCCATATGTGTATGAAAAATAGGACAATCCAAAAAGTGGGTGTGTAAACAACAGGTCCACTGATATCTCGGTTTCAGGGGAGCTAAATAAAGAGTCCAACTTATGTAAGGGTGGGGTCATTATTTCTACAGTGGATGTTGTCCTACTCAGGAAGATGTGAGACTCATTAATTATGTACATTAGTTAATGCAGTTGCAACTTAAAATACAGATTATATATCCTATTTATTGATACTTCCTTTGACAACTAATGCTTGCAAAGGTACCTTTTTTGGTGTCTCATGATTGTCTCCTCACTTCTTTTTAACATTCTGGTACTACTTCACAGATTGAATTCTACAATACCAGCCAGGTAATAGTCCATAGAATCAAATTTATGGCGTAGATAAATTTTTTAATTAATCTGTGATGAGAAAGTTTACTGACCTTGCCCATATTATACTGTGCGTTCCACCAAGGATAGTTTGATCGTATCATACGGGTCCTGTGATATATGTGGCCATACCACAGCTTAGCATAGCTATAAACAGGAGAGAACAAAAGGTGAGCAATATATCAACAGTACTATTCACCTGCTACATTAAGGTCTAGTTTCTACCCTTTGGGTCAACCCACCTTTCAGTTTCTCCAACTGGATCTCCTTTAAGATTCCAGGCTCTGACAATGGTAACTGAGAGTGTTCCTCTTGAAGCTTTCAGAGGGCAGCAATTGGAGGCCAGGTTAGGAATGTTGCCATTACAGACAGGTTCTTTGGGTGATGTCTTCACAGCGTTGTCCTCCAAGTACTGCTCAATTGCCACCTTCATCCCTGACTTTTGAGACTCACTTGGTATTAGCTTATAGAGTGGTATGAGAGAGTATGAAACAATATCTGGATAGTCTTTCAGGCCGCTCAGCCAGCCCATGTAGCCCGTGGAATCATTTTGAGAAATTGAAAACTCCCCCAACCAACCATTTCCTCCTGATACTTCTGTGTGGTGTTGGTGGAGGCCGGATCCGTAGTGAGTAGAAGAGTCCTGGTTTTGTAGGACTTTACTGCAAGATTTCTGGACACTAGATAATTTCAGCTTCCCCAGGCCAACAGCAATACCCATTGATAAACATGAGTGAACCTGGTGACAAGACAGGAATGAGATTTCGTAAAATTACTATGTTGTAGCAAACATTTGCATATAAAGTATCCCTAAGAAGACACTGATAAATGTGGTTTTGTTCTGTTTAATATAATTTCTTTGGATGGCACTAAACCTACAGGGGTTCTCAAAACAATCATAATGTGTACTTAAACCTTTGGCTGGCCTGTTTGATTATCAAAATCAAAGGGTAATCTGTTAAAATGTAAATTTAGATTATATTTAACCTCTATTTATCACATAAAGAAATGTAAGTAAAATCATGAGTTTAAATATAAATTATGAAACAAATAGAAAAAAAGGGTTACATTCTAAACAAGACAGGTTTAGATTATTACAAAAAAAGAATAAATTAAAATGCATATCTCTAAGGCCAGAGCTCAACATGCCAACTACTTTTCTTCAGTGCAACTTCTGTAAGGCAGGGCATGACATTGCCACCCACCAAATACAGGTAACTTTTGTGATTTTAAACTGTCAATCTACCTGCCATGTAGGTAGGTAGCCAAAGTCAACACACAACAATAAAAAAGGTTTTATGTTATTGTTCGATCACATAGCCTATTGTTTTTTCCGACAAGCCCTCTTCCTTTTTTGGATTTTTTTTTAAACAAAATGTTTCAAAATATGTCAGGAGTTTAACAGTTACAACAGTTAAACCCGTTATTAGTGTGTAGCTACATCTTTTTCCAAGCTGTCTTTAAAACCCCTTGAGCTAACGCAGAAGTGTGACATGAGATGTGATGCGATCCGAGCTTAATGTGAGCATCAGAATGTTTAGCAAACCAGCAGAAAGAAGCAATAAAACTTTGCACGTTTTTTTTTCAAAATAAAAACAATATGTGTACTGTTGTTTGCAATTTAGACCTGTTAGTTAAAGGTATAGTGGAGGATGTTCTTTTTCTGGGTGGATCATCAAAATAAATGGTCCTCCTAATTGTCAATCATTCTGGTGATATGTTTACGTAAGGCCGTCCTACGTGCTCGTCCCCATTTTCACTTACAGGTTTCCTTCTTTCAAGTTAATTTATGCATTAATAAACTGTTTTAGTGGAGTGATCATAACGCTCACTTTTCTTCCTACATGAAGCAAAAACATTCTCCTTTCCTTTTATGTAAACCTACCGGTAGTAGTTTTACCATGTTTATATATATTTACATGTTCTTGTTAATTTTTGCTCACTTGATGCTGACAGCTTTGCATGAGCAGAGCTGTTTCCATCTTCTTCTCTGATTGATCTCTGATTGGTTGATGTGGCACATCAAGCAACAAAAGTTCACATTTTTAAAGTCTAGCATCTGCTGCTTGTGAAGCGCGTCACACGCTTTTGTATACACTCTGTTTTGTATACGATCTGTATACAAAATGACAATAAAAGTTGTTCTCAGTCTGTCTAAGTCTAATATACTAGTCTAGATAATCATGAGGTGCTGCTTCAGCTGCCCAGAAGCTTTAAGATGTGCTGTTCCTGCTGCTCAAGATGTGTTGCAGAACGTTTTGATATGCCTTGATGCACGTCAACCATAGATTTGCATGTAAACTGGCTACTTCTGCTGTTCAAATAAAGTTAATTGTGAACGTAACAAAATAGCATAATTTGTTTAGATAAATTAGATTAGGTACATTTGTTATGTTTTGGTTCAGAAATTATTTTAGAGTGAATATGGAGGACCATTCAGGACTTAAGACTCAGCATAATCATAATTAGATCAATGTCCTTTTTTAAAAAAATTTTTTTTTTTTTTTTACCTCATTTGAGGTTAGACCATTCAGAGAGGATAAACAGCTTCGTGAAGATGTCACTCTCCTCAGTCGTCCTCCAAGGTAAACCTAAAAAAAGATGAAAAAATGCTTTCCTGATAAAGTAATGACAAATCATTTTACAAGGTGGGTTTGTGTATGTGAAGGCTGTCACCTGCCGGATGTAGTGTGTGCCATAGGTTTGTATCAGCTCTCTGTATTGAGTAATGGTGGAGGAGTTGTAGTGACTTGGCAGGATTGCTAGATGGTTTTTGAATTCTAAGCTGAGGGGAGGCGTGGTTCGTAAACGATACCTGGACACCAAGACAAAAAATAGAATATTATTTCAATGGACATGACTTTTTAGAACTAGAGAAAGAAATCTGACTTCTACTGTATCCTACCCATAATGGCTACAAGTGACTCTGTGCATACTGAAAGTGTAGCGATCCTCTCTTGTCCTCTCTGAGGCAAAGGTGTAGGCAGAGGACTGGGTTCCTCCTACCTCAAGGTTGGCAGATGCATACTTTTCTACATCCAGACCAACCTGATGAAAATCCAAAGTACAAGTTTTTAAGCCATTAAATTATGAGCCATACTTTTATTGTTATCCTTCTGATTACCTACTTCAGTTCTAACTTAATATAGACTATTAAGCTGCTTTTACAAAGGGCAATATATCAACGTAATTCTATGGATAAAAGGAATAAAATTAATCAGCAAAGGTTTCAACTTAGGTTGCATTATTAAAACAGGACTGCACTACGGACTTGATCTTCAAATGACCAATATCAGGAGCACCAAATTGCTTAGGAAAAAAAAAAATAGGTACAGAATAAGTGGTCATGTTCTGATCAATAAAATTTGCATAAGCAAGCCTTAGGATGTGGACTTTTGTTTTTTTTCCCCCAAGTCCAAACACATTAAGTCTACATTTAGTAAGTTTCTCCTTTGTGATCACAATGAACTCAAGAATTTTAAGTTTGCCCCTGACTTTCAAACAGGTTTGCACATGTTTTAATACAAGCAGAGCTTTAGAAGATAAAGCCCTAAAGTATTGTGAAAGGTTTGTCCTACCTTCCAGTCTTTGCTGTCCTGGGATGTGTAGGCATTAATCAGTGAGCTGTTGGCATGATTAAAAAAAAATAATTATCACTTAACATCTTTGCAGAATAGTAAAGAATAGGTTTGACAATACAGTAAAGAGAATGAATTAAATTAGTATTTTATTGTGTTAACCCATATATAAACAAAATGATTGGTTTGTCAATAGAGAATATAACACACTGAACAAAATATAAATACAACAGTTTTGTTAATGAGCTGAAATTTAAGATCTAAGACATTTTCTTTGCACACAAAGAAAATATAGTTCTATCCAAATCTTAGTTCTCTTTTCTTGTGTTTTTATCCATAGGTATAGCACATCAAGAGGGTTGTCAGACAGTATAAGTATGGCACAGCTGTACTGGCCACAATAAAGTGATATTCTAAAAATGATTTACTAAATTAGGCTATCGTTTTTTTTGTTTTGTTTTTTTTTGTCTCCTCTGCCCAGGTCACTTGCTCCTCTATGAGCTGTGTTCCTTTAATAGCTTAAGGTTAATCTTTTCAGGGTTTGGTTGAGGTTTGAGGACCCAAATGCAGAGGGAGAGAGGCTGAGGAATAGTTTAATGGTGAGAAACAGTAAACAAAGGCAGGAATCCAAAAATCCAACTAACAATGTAAAGCAAACCAGAACTATGGACACATCTGGGGAAACCAAACACAAGGAGCCAGGGAGAGACGAGGTAGGTAGACAACAGCATGAGAAGACAGCAAAGACAAGGAACCAACAAAGAGTGACAGCAGAGGGAGAGTATATGTAGCTGACTGAGACAAAGGCAGGGCTAAGGAGCAGGTGTGAGAGGAGACACGGAGGAAGCCAAGGGGAAAGGAACACACACAAGAGGGCAACAGAGGACAACAACAGAAAAACCTGAGAACTAACATCAATCTAGAAACTACAACAAAATAGGAATTAAACCAATAAAACTAGAAAACAAGCAGCAAAGTAAAGTACAACAGAACCAAGACCATGACAAATCTAAGTTTGATTTATTTTGGCCTTCTTGTAAAAATTTTTTATTTCACTTTACAAAAAGCAAATCTTGTAAATTTCACAACTAACAGTTGTCCTATTCACCAGACACAGGAATATTGTTCTGCATCTGTGAAAGGCTATGGAATTACCAAGTGCTTGGGTTGCACAAAAAATAACCCAAGTCCCATAAAAATAACCCAACTATCATGAAAATAACTTTTGATTTGTGTTATGAACCAACCTGGCTTTAAGCTTTACCACGCTTTAATCCCTGACCTGTCTGGTTTTTGTCTTGGTCTCATAATGTACAGCTGCTTCTGTATGTTACTGTACTTTAATTTTAATATATAAGATACTACATTAAATGTGACCAAAATGCTATTACCGGTATTTGTAAAATCTTAGAAAAGTTCAACTCAATTCAAATTGATTTTAAATTAACATAGTGTCCTGGAGTTGTTTCAGTCTGCTTTTGAATCTGCATAGCACTGAGACAGCTCTGTTAAGAGTTTTTAACAACATCCTCTTTGCAAATAACTCTGGTGACCATGTGATTCTTTTTTTGTTAGATTTGGCAGCAGCCTTTCATACAGTGGACCACAACACTAATGTCTCCTTCAAATCACATCTTTGGTATTCGTGGTACTGTACGGGACTGGTTAAAGTCTTATCTTTCCAATAGAAGTGTGAGCCTTGGGAACTACAAATCTAGCTCTCCTCCTCTAGCTTATGGGGTTCCACAGGGTTCAGTGTTAGGACTTCTCTTCGCGCTGTACTTACTGCCCCTTGTGTCCATCCTAAGAAGGCACAGCATCTCTTATTATTTTTATGCTGGACAGTCAGATATATGTTCCTAATAAAAGGAAAAATTCCTTCTCCCTTGCACCACTACCGGTATGCTTTAAGGACATTAAAGCATGGTTGGCTCTGTACTTTTTATATCTTAATGAGGAAAAAATTGAAGTGATGGTGTTTGGTCCAGTAATTTTTGTGAATCCCCCCTATTCACTTGAGTTTTTTTTACTGTGTTTTTAAAGACTGTCATTATAAACTTGGGTTTTAAGATGGACAGTAATTTTAAATTGGATCGACAAATAAGCACTGTAGTAAAGTCAAGATTTTATCATAAACAACAGTTTTAAGTCTTTAAATGGTTTGCCCCATTTTACTCTCTGAGCTTCTACCCCTATACTCCCACTCGGTGCCTCAGGTCAGCTGACCCTCTGCTCCTGGTGGTACCAAGGTCTGAACAGAAGCTAAGAGGAGATGGAGCTTTTTCAGTAGCTGCTCCAAAAATGTGGAATGAGCTCCTCCTCCTCATTAGAAAATCCTCTTCACTGTCTATTTTTAAAACTTAAAACCTATTTTTATTCTTTGACTTTTAACACAGCATGAGACTCTCTTTGTTTGTGGGTTTGTGTCATTTTTTATATGGTTTTATTTGTTTTAATTAATTTATTTTAGAGGCTGCACTGCTGCCTTGCAACAAGAAGGTTCCGGGGCTCGATTCCTGGCTCGGTGTCTTTCTGGATAGAGATTCCATGTTCTCCCTGTGCATTCGTGCATTCTCTCCGGGTACACCAACTTCCTCTCACAGTCCAAAAACATGACTGTTAGGTAAGCTGCTTCTCAAAATTCTCCTTTGGTGTGAGTGTGTGTGTGTGAATGGTTGTTTGTCCCTTTTGTCTCTGTGTTGCCCTGAGTTAGACTGGAGACCTGTCCAGGATTTTCCCCATCTCCTGCCCATTGACAGCTAGAGCTAGGCGCCAGAACCCCTCGTGACCCCACTTGGGATGAAGCGTGTCAGAAAATGGATGGATGTATGTATGTATGTATGTATGTATGGATGGATGGATGGATGGATGGATGGTTGGATGGTTTTATTCCTTTAAACATCTACAGGTATGTGGTTTTAACTGTACTTGGTATGTGCAGCACTTTGTCTTTTTTTTGTAAAGAGCTTTATAAATAAAGTTGAGTTGAGTATGAAATTGTTGTTCAAGGAGTAAAAATATATTTTTTATATATATAGTAAATTTCAAGACATAGAAATGGCAAAATCCTTCTCAGTACAATCATGGATCCAGCATACAAGAGAACTTCATCCAAAGCAGATACAGAATTATTCTATGTCTTGGTCTTATGATGTACATTAATTTTCTCTTTTAACCCCATAACCTTCACAAAGAACAGTTTCACATAATATTTAAGGGTATTAGAGTATTAGTATAGTTACACACTACATACTTTCGAGTTTCCTACACAGTTGATTGATCTATTACATAGAATTACAATTAAATAATTAAATAAATCAATTAAATAAATCAGGACTAAAATCTCACGGCACAAGAACAGTTTCTTCCCATCCGCTAACAGCCTTATCAACAAGGCCCGGAGACCCACTTGACTAACACTGCCTCTCTCCCTCCTCTGTTCATGATCTAAAAGCTACACCAATGTAGCCTCTCTAGACCTCCTGCGTAACATTAACGCAGTCTACTGTGTATATAGTAAATAACTATATACTATATATTGTGTACTCCATATTGTATGTTTTATATTGTATACTATAGATTCTGTATTCTGTATATATCTAATTTGTCTGCACCATCAATACCAAGTCAAACTCCATGGAAGTTCAAGCCTACTTGGCAATAAACTTGATTCCGATTCTGAAATACACAGCAGTTTGTACCATGGCATTACAGACCGAATTTTAACTAAACGTAACTATATGATTTTTGTAAAAAATAATTTACTATTTAAACAGCTTTGTGATCTCTTACACTGTTCATAATGCTTTTTAAATACTTTACCTTGTAGAGGTGTAAAAACTACTGTAGATATCCGCACTGCATTGACTGAATGCACGCCAGTCCACAACAGACGATGGTAGCTTAAAATAAAAAAAGCAGCAGAGATATTATTTCTGCAAGTTATGTGGAGCTTTTTATAGTGAATTTTACATTACTTTTTGGAAGTTATGGCCTTGAAGAGGGTTGGAGCAAAGAGTACAGGTACCACTCGGGCTCAGGTAAGTCTTCACATCAATCACATAAGCACCTTTTCTTTGCAGTGTGACCACATCAAAGCCTTCCCCCACCAGGTTGTGTCCTGGTACAAATGGAGCAGCATCACACTCGCTGTGGTTCCCAATCCGACAGCACAGAACAGAGTAGTGCATAAATAAGAGGCTTAAGACCAGAGGAGCCAAATTCAAACAGGAGAGTATAGTACGCATACCGAAACCTATAGGATAAAAAAAATAAAAATAAATAAAATTATGTTATCTGTAATACTTAAAAAATATATACCAACACATGCAGGTTTACTGAAAGCAAAGCAGCTGTGGCTCAGACAAAATGCATCTGTAATTTCTGTAAATTGGGAGGTAAAAATAGTTGAATAATCTGTTTAATGAAAATATTTTACATTTCTAGATTATATTAAAAACAAATACCTCGTTGTTTAAATGTTTTATTGATATTTCAATTGATTTAGTATGTATTTAAAGAAATACAGTTTTATTCATGTGCTAAAAGAATATTGTTTTTTTGGAACAGATTTATTCTTTTCAGTCTTCTAACACATGGCATTGGTGAGATTGTTGGATGGGCCGACCTGCAGCTAAATGTTTTCAGCTGCAGGCAATTAGTCTTATGAGCTGAGGGGCATAAGAGGAACCTGCTGCCAGCACTCAGATGCCTGAGTGTTAACCTTAGGGATAATGCCATGCCCTCTAAGCTTTGACCTGCTTCTTGTATTTCACAGAGTGAAGAAACTCGCTTCTGCATTTTTGCCCAGAAAACGGATGAGCTCTAAGACTCCGCCTTAGCTCACAACTCGACAGCTCCAGGAAATCCTATCCAGATCCACAAAAGAAACTGTGGTATCAAGACTCTAGCTGGCAGCTCCACTCCTTGTTCCTCCCCTGACCTTCTTGCATGATTAAACCCTGCCTGCCCTCCTTTGTGCCTTCTGTCATTTTTTCCACACACGTTCCTAATTCATCAGCTACTAGTAATCCTCCACAGAACTACCTCATGCCAACCCCCCATCCCAAGCCCCCCCAGGCAGAAAACCTTGACCAATCAAGAAAGCCTATTGGCAAGCCTGTTACCTCATTACCTCATAACAATATACTCATCCTTTGTCACTCTTTTAGAGAGAAGATGTCTCAAGTCACCTCATTTAATGACCTACCCGTCGCACTAACTCTCATCATGATAAAATGATTCGGAAGGCTGGTAAAGAAAACACATTGTCTCCAGTCTCCTCCCAACATTGGACCTGTTTCAGTTTGCCTACCAAAGAAACATCTCCACCGAGGAAGCCATCTCCTCCTCTCTTCACCTGAGCCTATCACACTTACGTGATACCACGTGCAGATGCTGTTCCTGGACTTCAGTTCAGCTTTCAACATCATCATCCCAAAGCATCTGATAGGAAAACCTGGAACAGCTGGGCTTCAATACACCCCTCTGCAATTGGCTGCTAAACTTCCTCAAAACAGTACTCAGTCAGTCCAGGTCGGACAGAACAACTCTGATTTCATCATCCAAAGCACAGGTTTGCCTCAAGGCTGCGTCCTGAGCCCCCTACTGTTCACTTTGATGACACATGATTGCGTCCCCAGGTTGACCACCAATCACATCGTAAAGTTTGCAAACAACACCACGGTGGTGGACCTCATCGGATACAACAACGACCAGGACTACAGAGAGGAAGTGGAGCAGCTGGTGGGCTGGTGCAGAGATCACAGCCTGATCCTGAATGTGGAGAAGACAAAGGAGATCATCGTGGACTTGACGAAGAATGGGCCTAACCACACATCAGAGACAACCTCACCTGGACTATGAACACCTCCTCAATGGTCGCCTGCTCCTACCCATCCTCCTTCTCCCACCTAACCTTCTACATAGAGAGCATTCTAACCAGCTTTCTCACTGTGTGGTGTGGAGGCTGGAGCGCCTCAGACTGGAAGAACATGAGAAGAGTGGTGAGAATATCAGAGAGGATCATCGGGGCTCCACTCCCCTCCGTAAAAGACATTTCATCCCAGCATTTTGTGTCCCGAGCACTATGGACTGTTCTCCCTGCTGCCCTCTGGGAAGAGGCTTCGCAGCATGCAGGACCAGAAGCTTCTGTAACAGCATTTTCCCCGCTCCCATGACTGTTGAACTGTTGAAAACTCTAATCAAGTCACAAATCAAGACTCTGCATCACACTGTAAACATCAAAGATGCACTATCTTCCCTATCTTCATATCCCTTTTAATCGAATTCAACTCGATTTTTGCAATGTTCAGAACCTTCCACATCAATTCCACGTCTTTCCTACTCTGTTTACATTTTGATCACTGCTGCACTTTATAAATAGACATTTTCATCTCACTGCTAACCTGCTCATTCACTGTCGAAAAGCTGTATATATCGAAATTACGTTTTGTATACACTTTGTGTATACAAAATGACAATAAAGTTTGTCTAAGTCAAGTCTAAGTCTTCTGTGATCGTCCAGTTCCTGAAACACTTTCTGTCAGATCTTGCAGTTGTCATAAAATTCTTAAACCTTTCCTGAGAATGGTTGATTAATGTGGGTCACACAGCTTACTAAAAACATGACAAATACAATCATTAACATTAACACTTCCTTTTCCTAGACAGCATAAATTACTGTCTTGGTGTCTAAAGATCATTGAAGCATGTTTCATCATTGATGAAATGATAACTAGTTATGTATGGTGTAATCAGATTAAATACAGTAAGATAACACCAAGATTAGTCAGTAGGAAAAAAAAAATCTTAAAAATAAAAAATCAGTTTTATTTATAAATTTTTTTTGATTACTTTAAATTAACTTGTACCTTTTCCAAAAGCTGAAACACTTACCGTTGATGATCTACTTCTTTCTATGAAAAGTATATCTAATAGCATCCAACATCAAACAACACCTGAGAGAGATGATCTGAGCACTGCAGTTTAAAAGGAGACCAGCATAAAGGGGAATGGCAAACTCACGTGCATCATAATGCATAAAATTAACAGAGGGATTTTTTTTTCATATCAGTATAAGGATATGGCCTTGGAAAATAAGCTACATTGCTTTGTTAGCCTGCTCAATAATTAAACAAGAGCTGATGAGGAAATAAAATTATTTACAGAGTACTTTTTGCTTCCTTAGGTAGCTTTTGCTTCCATCCAAAATGTAAAATGCTATTAAATTGTTGTTCAAGATGTAAAAAGTATTTTTTTATACAGTAACTTTCAAGATATAGAAATAGCAAAATCATTCTCAGTACACCCATGGATCGAGCATGCAAAACAACAGAACAACATAAATTTAGGCCTTAATAAACTGTTTCAGATCATCTGTATCATCAGCGATGTGTCCTGCCAGCTTCCAGATCAGCTTCTCTGATGTGGCGCATCGAGCAGCAAAAGTTGAATTTTTCCAACTCCAGCAGCTGCAGCGTTTGCAGCATGTTCAGCACGTCAGATGCTCAGAGACTCATGATGCGCTGGTCCTGCAGCTCAAAGCGTGCTCCGGAACGTTTTGCTGTGTCTTAATGCGCTTCATCCATTGACTTTGCATATAAACTAGCTGCTCCTGCTGCCTTTGCTGCTTTAGGTGTGAACATAGCATTAGTGTGAACATGCATCTGCCGAGGCTGACTGGAGTTCAAGGAGAGAGAATCAGACATACAGAAAAAAGCAGAGATGCAAAAGGCAACTGTAAACCAGCTCCAGAGGCGGCCCCCTCCAGGAAATACACAGCCAGGCTGACAAGCCTCGAGGCAGCCCGCACATCTGAGGATGAAGCGAGCACATCCAGCCAGTCACAGTAAGAGAAACAGGTCTACACTGAAAAACAGGCTGAGCATGAAATCTTTAACAAAGGTATTGAGGGCAGCAGCATAGCTAACATTACTCTCCAGGATGATGTCACAGCCAAACAGGAAAAGACAAGGCAAAGCTACTATGAGAAAAAGCAAAGAGAGCATAATATAAGAGATTGAACTAACAGATTGTGCAGAGTGGGAGAATAGAGATAGAATGAAGCAGAATGATGAAAAAGGGGTCCCTATGTCCTCCAGCAGTCTAAGCCTATAGCAGTATAACTATAGAAATAGCGCTGGATACCCTGAGCCACTCTAACTATAAGATTTATCAAAAAGGAAAGTTTTAAGCCTAGCCTTTAAAGTAGACAGGGTACAGTATCTACCTCAATTACTAAAACTGGTTGTTGGTTCCACAGGAGAGAAGCTTGATAGCTAAAAGATCTGATTCTCCGATTCTACTTTTAGAAATTCTAGGAACCACTAGTAAACCTGCAGATTAAGATCACCTGCACAGGTAACACTGGAGCATGAGGAAGACTTATCATCAGCTAGATACGATTTTTAGCCAGTTTAGCGCTGTTCCTTTAATTCTTACAAAATATTCAAGTCTTTCAAAAAGAATATTATGATCATCTATGTCATATGCAGCACTGAAAAGAAAAACATATTTTTAAACACTTGAAGTCTTTTCAGAGCTGAATTATTATTATTAAACTGGGTCCAAAGAAGTGGGTCACTTGAACATCCCTGGTTCTGGTTAAACAAAAATTGTTGTCACCTTTGCCCTCCTGAACTAATCTTCGTGTCTGATAGTCTTACTTTTATTGTTTAAAATCATATTTTTAAATTCCACGTTAATGATTAAATCAGACAGTTTACTTCCTTGTCCACAATCTACAACCCCCCCTCTTCCTGAAGAGGGCCATAAAAACCTGCACAAAACAGTTAAGTTGTGAACAGTAATAAAAGCATTACAGTCAGTACATAGCCTTGACTACTCTTTAAGATGCTTTGTTTGAAATGGCTTTGAACTTTGGTACTTCTTTCCAGATTTACTGATAAGATTATAACAAAATGTGAGGACAAAGATCATATCCTGTATTAAAACCTAGATAGTTTTCCATGTATTTGTTATGATAGTGAACATTGCTTGACCTATAAAGCCAAACTGGGACAAAAGCTACGCCTAAACTAGGTTTAATCACTCTGCATCACTGTTTTCATTGTCAGAAGCTGACCCCATTTGCTTAATTTCTCAGCCAATTTAATTTTCCTCTCTTTAGTCATACAAATAAAATCAAAAACAGTTATGCCTCTAATTTTCTTTTAGCAGCCTTTTAGCAGCACATTTTGACACCTTTGATTTTGATTTTAATCTTCAGAGCTCAAGAGTTATCATAAGTCTTATGTTCTGTAGATGTTTGAGCCCAGATTTGTTAATGAAATAGTTAGGATTTGAGTCCTAAGATGGATCCTAACCAACTTTTTTTCTTAAGCTAAGCACATGTTTTTAAGCTGTTCTACAATCTTGAATATTTGAAACATATGACCAATTTTTATGTGTTAATCAATAGTTCAGACAGCTCTGGGTCTTTACCAACACAGTGGGAGTAAGTCACTAGATAACACAATGTTAAGGATGTGAGCATTGCAGTTCAGCCTTGTGCATCCATGTAAGCTTACAACGATGTTCGCTCCATGGTCAGTAAAAAAACATAACACATCTGACCAGCAGTGATGGATCTATTCCAAATGTACGGATGTTTTAAAGTCTTAGGGAAGTCATATTTAAATTTCAAATCATTCTGGCTTAAACATGTATATAAATGTACTCTTTATCCGACCATATTGTCCCAAAAGTTAGAAAAAAATCTGTCTTAAAATCTGTGTGTTTTTTTTTTGTTTGTTTTTTTGTTATTCTATCGGTCTCCGCCAAGTGACGTCAATTGTTTACCTCGGGCGCGGTGCATCGTGGGAAAACCACCATATTAGGTGGAAAGTCGAGATAAGCCACACACGGCTGTTCTTTCGGCACAATTATTTACCAGAAATGACACAATCGTGTTGTGTGAGAGGCTGCCAGTCCCGGTGTCGTGCCAAGGTAGTTATCCCTGCGAAAATTTGTATCCCCTCTGTTCTGTTCTCCGATATGTATCTTAAACAGTATGTTGAGGCGACACAGAAGCACGCGTGACCAGTCTTCAACTTAGCAGGTACACTTTATATTTGTTCCCCCGCCCAACACAATACAGTACAAAGGTTCCTATGCACAGATAGCCTGATACTACATCCCCCTTTCTGAATAGGATTTGTTATGAGGGTCTACGTAAGAACATGTAGAAATGTAAACTTAAATTAC
>NW_015151082.1:416258-417504 GCF_000732505.1 Cyprinodon variegatus | reverse complement strand
CACTCAGTTCCTATGAACAAATATAATCATCCAGATAGGCTGGAGGTCTCCTGTTCCTCAGTGAAACTCGACTCTCATGTGGTGGAGTCTGATGGCTATCCTCCTGCTGGTCTTCATCTGGAACCGGTGTGTGTGAAGAATTGTGAAGATTTTCTTCAGGTAATGTCTCGTGTGGAACAGCAGAAGTCTCAGGTGTAACAACAGATGTTTTGGCTGCTCCCGGAGTGTGTGAAAGATGGTAGCTATTCCTTCTCAGCATGCCTCTGGGTGTCTCGATGATGTAGGATCGAGGCGACCCTGCTCCAGACACCACTGTTCCTTTGGTTTGCAGATCTGTCACCCACACATGTTGCGTGCCCGGTGCCTCCGGTTGCAGTTTTGTGTTTGTTTCTGCCTGTAGTTGTTCTCCGCAGTCCTCAGCTTTTCCACATCAATAGTCTTTGGCGTTAGCTGCTACTGAGTAACAGGAACAGTTGTCCTTATCCTCCTTCCCATGAGAAGCTCAGTTGGACTGAATCCATTCGCTAATGGAGCTGAACGGTAGGCCATAAGAGCAGGATACGGATCCCCCGCCTTTTTAAGGAGATTCTTGACAGTTCTGACAGCTCTCTCAGCCTCCCCGTTGCTTTGAGGAAAATTTGGGCTGGATGTTTCATGACTGAAACCCCATTCTTGTGCAAATCTTTTGAAGGAATCCGAAGCAAACTGTGGCCCATTATCAGAACGGAGACGTTCTGGTATGCCATGGCGTGCAAAGATGGACTTACAGTGTTCGATCACTCCCTCAGATGTTGTGGATGTAAGTTTTACAACTTCAAAGAATCTGGAGAAATAATCCACAACAATCAAGTATTGTTTGTCCTTAAACTGGAATAGATCAGCTCCCACCATGACCCATGGTCTTTGTGGAAATTCAGTGGACAGTAGTGGCTCTTTGTGTTTTGTTCTCTCCCGACAACATGTGTCACAGGTCTCCAACAGCTTAATCAGCTCACTGCTGAGACCTGGCCACCACACTGAATGTTTGGCCCTTTCTCTACATTTAGTTATCCCCAAGTGACCCTCATGCAGCTTCGATAGAATGTCCTTCCTGAGAGAAGCTGGAATCACTATTCTGCTACCATACAGAAGCAGACCATTTTGGACAGTAAGTTCCCCTGAAAATGGCAGATAAGGCTGGAAACCTTTTTCTATAGAGTATTTATCTGGCCATCCGTCCACACAGAACTTTTTCAGCTGTTGGAGT
>NW_015151082.1:413118-414387 GCF_000732505.1 Cyprinodon variegatus | reverse complement strand
ACCATCTTTCACACACTCCGGGAGCAGCCAAAACATCTGTTGTTACACCTGAGACTTCTGCTGTTCCACACGAGACATTACCTGAAGAAAATCTTCACAATTCTTCACACACACCGGTTCCAGATGAAGACCAGCAGGAGGATAGCCATCAGACTCCACCACCTGAGAGTCGAGTTTCACTGAGGAACACGAGACCTCCAGCCTATCTGGATGATTATATTTGTTCATAGGAACTGAGTGAGTTTTCTGCATGGGGCAGAATAATCCCCACACTCAGATAGAGGATTTGGGTAGTCCACCCCTCCCTCTTAGTAGCTAAAGTTAAATGTTATAGAGATTGCTCTAATGTTCTGAGATTGATCTATATCTTAGTTCTAATGCTTACATAACTGTTGCTGTGACCGGAAAGACATTTAAGTTTGTGCAATGTTTGTGTAAACTAAATAAGCACCTTTTCTAACAGAGCAACGCCACAGTAATTTCGGTAGAATATATGATCAATAAAACATAAAAAATACATAAAAGGAACATAATATAATACCACAGAAAAGATTGAAACAGATGATAGGAAAGAGGATCCCAAGCTGGAAAACCTTGAGCAGGATGTATTTGTCTGGTGGTACTTACAGCTGAGTTTGTTCTTTCTTTCACAGCTTCAGATTCTGAATCTTTGCATGGCTTCAGAACTTCTCCTGTCAGTATAAAGTCTGCTGAAGGTTAAAGATATCTGTCTGGAGAAACTCCCTGAGAGACTTGGTTCTTTTTTTTCCACAGTCAGGAAGCCTCACAGTTTCCTTAGTATTGCTTAAGAAAATATTTGGTGTTAATGGGGATGTTATGGTAACTATTTTATTTTTCAAACGGAAGAGGATATATTTTTTTTTATATTATATTTGCCGTTAAAGCATTAGATAAGCCCTTTGATTTTGTCCTTTAGGGATACTTTTAGTTATTTTTCTTATTATTATTTTAATTTTGTGAACGGCCAATGGAACTCTGCACTTGGTTAGTTTGTATGTAGTTGCGCAACAAATCCAGAAACCAATTCAATGTTTGTTGAAATGGAATTCAAGTAAATTAATTTTAATTGACATCAGTGTCAATTAAAATTTGATAGACTTTAAAAAGTGCACTTTACTTTGATAGCTTGTCTCACTTTATTTTTGATATCTTGACTGACTTTGATATTTTTTACTTGAGCTGTAACATTAATGTTGCTAACTTGAAACTTAATTGAATGATTCCTGACAAAAAATAATTTGGAATATA
>NW_015151082.1:407681-411201 GCF_000732505.1 Cyprinodon variegatus | reverse complement strand
CAATAGAGCATCTTTGGGATGTGGTGGAACGGGAGATTCGGATCATGGCTGTGCAGCCGACATATCTGCGGCAACTGTGTGATGCCATCATGTCAATATGGACCAAACTCCCTGAGGAATGCTTCCAGCACCTTGTTGAATCTATGCCACCAAGAATTGAGGCAGTTCTGAAGGCAAAAGGGGGTCCAACCCGTTACTAGCATTAGGTACCTAATAAAGTGGCCGGTGAGTGTATTTATTTATTTAATTTTGGCTGAAATGGCTCTCCATACACTGTCTCACGTCAGGATGGCGAGCTACCACCGGATCACCGCAGCTTTGCGGTAGGATGCAATTATTATTTTTTTCTTTTTCTTCTTCCCTTGGATCATGGACTAAACCAGATGGACTCTTGTTTGGTGAATCATTAATCACCTTAACAAAAAAACCACGGACTTGAATAAGAGGAAGAAAACCTCTTTTGCCTCATCAGGGTTTATTTGTTTGTTGTTCTTTTCTTGTGTTCATTGTTTATATTTATAAAAAAAAATATATCATTATTCAATACCTACCTAAACATATGAAGAAGTATGCATTAAAATACAACAATTTAACTTTATTTTCTGTCAGATCGTGTTTATTCACACACAGGCTCCGCAGTCAAATCTTTCTGATTGCCATGCCAACAAACTTGGACGTAGTCAGGCGCCTAGCCTCAACTAGCGTTACACGTGGCAAGCTAGCCAGGAGCCTGATTGTGTGAATATTTTCTGGGTTACATTTTTGAACATTTATTTTGGTTTTAGGAAAAATTTTGAGTAAAATAGTCAAAATAAACAAAACAGTAAAAGATGGATTTGGTTGTGAAATTTGGTATAAATGTATCACAGGCTGTGATGATTACGGGTGCTACTAATAGCAAAGCCGATGAAGAAATACTTGATTGCCTGAGTAGTTATGGTAAACTTAATCGCACTTTGTACGTAAGTGATCCTTCAAGCACTTTTTTAAAAAACCTGATCATTGAGTTTGCGTTACACCATCTTCAATCTGAAAAATCTCCTCTTCTTCTGTTACCCGCTACTCTGTTTTTTAAGGATCAGTCCCTCACTTTGTCGGCTATGATTGACTCAGGTTGTGAAAGAAATCTAATCGACTCTAGTTCGGTCAAACAATTAAATCTTGAGACCACTCCTTTGACTAAACCCCTGAGAGTCTCTGCCTTAGATGGAAAACAACTACCTCAAATTACGCATCAGACCAAACCTCTAGAACTTCTAATCTCCGGAAATCAAAGGGAAATCATATCCTTTTATGTTTTTCCATCTGCAAGCTCATCTATTGTTCTGGGATTTGATTGGCTTCAACTGCACAATCCACATATTAACTGGTCTAAGAGGCATGTGGAGTCCTGGTCGATTTCCTGTCATTGTTCCTGCCTCCGTTCCGCCGCCCCTCCGACTCAGTAGCCCGCAAACCGTCAGGAGGCTAACCCGCCCGATCTCTCTGCCATTCCTCCTGATTATCATGATTTGGCTCCGGTGTTCAGTAAGGCTAGAGCCCTTTCTCTCCCTCCGCACCGTCTTCATGACTGCGCCATCGATCTTCTCCCTCGGGCCCCACTCCCTAACAGTCGGCTTTATAATATCTCCAAACCTGAGAGAGAAACCATGGAGAAATTTATCAATGAGTCACTAGCGGCTGGAATAATCCGACCATCTTCTTCTTCACTCGGAGCCGGGTTTTTCTTCGTCAGCAAAAAAGACGGATCTCTGCGACCCTGTATTGATTACCGTGGGTTAAACCAAATAACAATCAAGAACAAATATCCATTGCCTCTGTTAGCCTCAGCCTTCGAACCGGTTCAGGGTGCCACTGTGTTCACCAAGTTAGACCTGAGAAACGCTTACCACCTCCTCAGAATCCGTACAGGAGACGAATGGAAAACAGCCTTCAAAACACCTCTAGGTCATTTCGAATATCTGGTAATGCCTTTCGGTCTGTCTAATGCCCCTGCTTGTTTCCAGGCATTAGTGAACGATGTTTTGAGAGACTTTTTAAATGTTTTTGTGTTTGTCTACTTAGACGACATTCTGATTTACTCCAAAACCATCTCCGAACATCAAAAACAATTTCGTTTGGTCCTGCAAATACTTTTTGAAAACAAATTGTTTGTTAAGGCTGAAAAATGCAAGTTTCATCGCCCGTCTGTCACGTTTCTAGGTTTTGTGCTCGAGGGTGGGCAGGTGAGGCCATCCGAAGATAAAATCAAGGCGGTTCTGGACTGGCCCACTCCTGAAAGCAGAAAACAACTCCAAAGATTTCTGGGATTTGCCAATTTTTATCAAAGATTCATCAGAAACTACAGCCAAACAGCACAACCTCTTATAGCCTTAACATCTGCAAAAAGAACCTTTCACTGGTCCACTGAGGCTGAAGCAGCCTTCAAGAAACTTAAAACACTGTTTTCCAATGCACCCATCCTCATTCAACCTGACACCCTCCAAACAGTTCATCTTGGAGGTGGATGCATCTGACTCAGGGTTGGGAGCTGTTTTGTCCCAAAGTTCTGATTCTGACCAGAGAATTTATCCTTGTGCTTTTCTCTCCCGCAGACTCACCCCTGCTGAACGAAATTATGACGTCGGTGACAGAGAACTCCTCGACATAAAACTGGCCTTGGAAGAATGGCGGCATTGGCTGGAGGGCGCAAAGCATCCCATTTTGGTATGGACAGATCATAAAAATCCTTCCTACTGTAACTTGATATCTTCTACCTCGCTTGCCCCTGTGTCGGACCAATTTTGGGCAGCCCTAAGAGCTACCTACCCGAATAAAACAGACTGTAATCTTATAAAGGAACGGAAAAAAGAAAATAAAGCAAAAAAAAAATCACAGAATAACAATACCCAGACAAATATGACTAACCCTGAATGTGTGACTCTTGCCAGCACGCACGTGGAGGAGAACTACCAGATGTACCAATACGCACCGGCAGCAGCGTTTGCTGGGGGACGTGGCAGAGAGAGGGGCAGAGGATACGATCAAAACGACAGGTATATCACTTGCTGGGTCTGCGGACGAATGGGACATAGAGCAAAGTCAAAACGGTCACTGAAGAGCAAGTCAAAACGGTTATCCTACACACCGTTTGCAGCCCCAGAGGAGTGAACTGAGAGAGGGACAGAGATGCCAATGCCGCAAGCCGCCCCACCCCCAGCAATACTAGGGAGGCCGGGATCCCATTAGTTGTGTAGTTATGGAGGTAGTTTTTGAGAAATTTCCAGCAGCAGTGATAGATATTTTGATTGAGGGCAGTAACTGTCCTTTTATGGTTGATACGGTGGCCAGATACAGCACCCTGAATCTTTATGTGCCCACCTCCAAAAAAACTACACAGGTAATGGGATTTTCAGGAGAAAAACAAAACATACCACTTTTTCAGAACCCCTTAGAGGTATTCTCCTATTTGGAAATTCAAACATGTCATTTTTGGGGGACGCTTAGAATTAAAAATCATTGGGTGTGAAAACTTATTTTG
>NW_015151082.1:403680-405074 GCF_000732505.1 Cyprinodon variegatus | reverse complement strand
CTTTGGTACTGGGAAGGTGGGAGATTTGTACAGGATAAAAGGGATTCTGAATAAGGAAGGCTATCACTCCATTTTGCAACGCCATGCCATACCCAGTGGACAGCGCTTGATTGGAGCCAATTTCATCCTACAACAGGACAATGACCCTAAACACACCTCCAAATTGTGCAAGAAATATTTAGAGCAGAAGCAGGCAGCTGGTATTTTATCGGCAATGGAGTGGCCAGCGCAGTCACCAGATCTGAACCCCATTGAGCTGTTGTAGGAGCAAATTGACTGTATGGTACGCAAGAAGTGCCCATCTAACCAATCCAACTTGTGGGAGCTGCTTCTGGAAGAGTAGGGCGCAGTTTCTCCAGATTATCTCAACAAATTAACAGCTGGAATGTGGGTTCTGCTGAATGAGGGCAAAGCAGCACAAATAAAAGCAAAGCAAAACTCTCCCTCAAATGAGCTCAGCTCCCCTTTAAATACCCCTTTAGCCCCTCCCCCGGGTAAACCAAAATACAAATTAAGGGGTTTTAAGGACAAAAACATTGTTCATGTTCATTGGGACTGTGCAGGACTGCGGGACACAGGTGCGGACCTGCACACAGCACAGTCGGGCAGCGCACTCACGTGGGAGAGATTTCTCCCTGTCCCCACGCTCCCCTGGGCCAGAGGGAGCACGGACACGTAGAGTCTGGGATGGACGCTTAGCGGCTCTCCATCACAGTTTGTCCTAATAAACTGGACAAATGTAGTCATTTAGTGAAAAACAAGGTTGAGATATCAGCCGACTGATTGCTCAAGACTCCTACTGTATGTCTGGAGCACTCATAAAACAATTTTGGAGTTGAGAGAAGATTAGAAATAGGAGAAAATTGATGAATGGGACATTTTCTCCTAAATGACTGTAGAAACGAAGAACACATTTTTTTGTACAAACAGTTCTGGCATCACGAATCATGTTCCTTCTTATGACTGTATATGTCCCTGAGATTACCTTTCCCCCTTTTGCCCTCCAACTAAAAAAGTCTAACTCTGCCACTGCATCTTACAGGCAGCTGATGGAGGTTCCACACAAGCATCACATTGGGAGCATTTTGTCACAAACTACTGGTCTAAATTATGCCAACTTATATTTAATATGTCAACATATTAAATGCAGGGAGAAAGGTGAAAGAAGACAGGCACAAGAGGGCGACAGAGAGCAACCCAAAGCCTGCTTAAACATACATAAAATGGAAAATAAACCAAAGAACAACATGACAGAATAACTGATAACTGAAAGCTAAAAACTCAAAGTCCCAAAAGAGGAGAACCATAAGATATTATAAATAATTTGCACCTTAAATTCCTTGATTTATATGTATTGCATGTGCTATTTTCAAATGAACATTACGCAATTGCTT
>NW_015151082.1:399963-401816 GCF_000732505.1 Cyprinodon variegatus | reverse complement strand
GAATCCAGGCTGGATTCAAAGTCACAAAGACACACTGAAAGTCTAGGCTTAGGCGCTGACGAACTGGATCAACACTGCGGCGTTGAGGCAAGGTCTGAAGACAGCTTATGTAGTGGATCCTCTGATGATCTTGATGGGCTGCAGCTGTGCAGGAGGCTCACTCAGAAGGATCCACGGCGGACTCTGCTGGAGAAAGGTGGAACTTCTCCAGCTCCCAACACAGAGGGAAGGAGGAGGGCGGATGTGGGCATGTGGTGATCAACCCAAATCAGCTGCTAATGCGGACCTAGTGTTTTAATTATGACGTTTAAAATGAAGTGTTCAGTGCCTCATATTGTGCTCCAATCAATTAACAAATATTATAGCCCATGCTGTCCCAGAGCTTCCTTTGTGTCCGTCATACTGTTTTTTTTTTCTTTTTTTTTTTTAAAATGTATCCATCTATATTGCACCTATTGGTTTTTTGGTCCTCTTTAGTCTTTCATTGCTGTAGAACATAAACCAAGTTATAAAGTTCTGGCCAACCAGTTTCCCGAATCCCTTATTTTTATTTCTAACAGCGTAAATAAGGAAGGATATAAAAGCATGCTTTATCCTTAAAAAACAGGAAAAAAATACAGCTTTCAATGTTTAAACAGCACCCTAGTCTTAACTATTTACCTAACTGACTATTAAGTTCTTGTACCTGTTTGCTGCGATGTAGCCCATGAACATGATGCTGGTAATAATGTTGAGGTAAAGGAGCACAGATCCAAAGCTACAGTAGAACAGATGCACAGTGAAAGACCTGGTGGAGTAATAAATGATTCGCATTGGGAGGCTAATGCAGAGCAAAAAGTCAGCAGCTGTCAGATGTTTCAGGTAGATCGTCAAGCTTTTGGAAACTTGTCTATGAGCTCCACAGCAGTGAAACCACAAGGTGAAGCTGTTGAGGATCAAGCCCACCTGCAGATGAGACCAAAACTATTAGTAATTTTTCTTTATTCTGAGACTGTACCAGACTGAGACACAATGCTTACCAGAAACACCAGACTGTAGAAGAACAGGAGTAAAGGGTGATCGGATCTTACCACTGGATCACACGTCATGTTCTGGGATGTTGCAGAGTATTCATTGATGGATGAATTCATTCCATCCATGTCTCTCGTGTTTCTGTAGATGTATTATTGAATGCAAAGCAATCCTCAGTCACACATATGGTATGTATAGATGGATTAAACAAAGATTCATTTTCATGCATTGTAGCTAAGACTCTATAGGATGGTTGTCCTGTTGGAATTTGATCCTCTCTTATCCTTCAAAACACTTCATTTTCAAATGACAGACTGAAAGGAGCTCTGGAAGATGGTCAAAGCCTTAAAAGTGTTAAAGACTGCTTTACATTTCCCCACAACTTCCTCCTTGCCCTTTCTGTTGGGTTCCTTGATGCTATTTGTTCTCTGACGATCACTAACAAACTTCTGAGGCCTTCAAAGAATGCCTGATATTCATATGCTGAGAGGAAATCTCTGTATACGAATAAATACTGGTTGATCAATTGGTTTTCAACCACATGAGCATTTTACTCTACGGAAACTTTTTACAGTCTAACCAGATACGGCAATATTTCATAATTAATGGAATTCTGAATTTGAACTTTTTGTTTGAATTCAGAATCTTCATATAAACTGTTAGGAATAATCTTAATTTATCAAAAGGTTTAAAAAAAAATCCAAAATATCAAGGCTGTTAAATATAATATACATATTTATTTGTCCATTAAATATGCCAATAATCTCCTACCCATTGTATGCCGCCTATATAGATAGAATTGTTGGGATCTGGAGCTGTACCACCTTCCTCCAGCAGAGTGC
>NW_015151082.1:395775-398863 GCF_000732505.1 Cyprinodon variegatus | reverse complement strand
CGCATCATGACAGGTTCATCACTTTTTCCATGGTGACATCAACATAAGTCATATACATGCATTTTTTCTTTACTATGCTTGGGTTTAATCTTAAAGTTTAAGTTGTTTAAGGGTTTTTCACTATATGAGCTTTTTTAAATATAATCCTAGAGACTTAAGCGGCTAAAGAGGGCATTAGCCTACATTGCAAATAGTGATGAAACACTGTTTTACATACATCAGTTAAAGATATTTTACATACAAAGTGTCCAAAAATTCATCATCTTAAAACAGCTCTGGTCTTAATTAAAGAAATACTACTTCCCCCTGAGGTGTGCACGCCCCGCCCACCTGTCAACTGCAGGCAGGTGTGGAGGAAGCATAAACAAGAGGATGGGCTTGATTTGGGAGATGTTGAAGGGCTCTAGAATGGGACAGGAGATGGAGACGGATGGTCGTCGTGCTGAGGACGGAGATGATCTCATAGGGACCAGTGAGGCATCGAGATAACTTCAGATAGGAAGATCTGGACTGGAGGTCTTGGTTAGATAACCAGACTCGCTGACCTGGGTCAGCAAACCGACAGTTCAGCTCAGAGGTCTGGTTCAGCGCTTGGATAGTCTGGGTCCAGATCTTTTTGCATCGGTGGATGTGGTGGGCAACGGGATGGTACAGATTTTCCTTATGTCGTCAGGAAACAGTCCAGGTTGGTAGCCCAGAGAAGCTTTGAATGGGGAGATGCCAGTAGCATTGAAGACATGACTGTTTTGAGTGTATTCCACCCAGGGCAACTATTTACACCAATCGGAGGGATTGGAGGAGGTTAGACAACGGAGAGCGGTCTCCAGCTCCTGGTTAATTAGAGGTGAGAGAGTACCGGGCACCAAGGGCCACCAAGGGCCAAGGCAAATTCCTTCCACACCTGCGAGGTGAACTGTGGACCTCAGTCAGACAGAACTTCCAGCCATGCTGGTGGAAAACATGCTTCACCAGGAGCTGGGCCGTCTGAAAGGCGGAGGGAAGTTTTCTGAGGGGAATGAGGCCTTAGAGAAACGTTCAGTCACAGTTAGAATAGTGGTCATACCTTGGGAGGAGGGAAGGCCGGTGACAAAGTCCAGGGCTATGTGGGACCACGGTCGCTCAGGGACTAGCAGGGGTTGGAGCAGGCCCACGGGGGTTCTGCTAGATGGCTTGTTTTGAGCACAAAATGGGTAGGCTTGGACAAACTGTTTGACATCTTTGGGCCACCAGAACCGTCAGGAAATTAACTTGATAGTTCTGTGGAATTCAGGATGGGCCGAGAACTTCTTGGAGTGGGCCCACTTGACGAAGCGGGGCCGAACAGAGGAGGAAACATAGGAGCAGTTAGGTGGGCCATTACAAGGATCCAGGTTAGCAGGTAGAGCTTGGGAAACGAGGTCCTGAATCTCCCACTGAAGGGCTCCACAGGTGCAGGTCAGAGGTAGGATGAGAGTGGGCTCCTTAACTGAATCCTGGGGAGCGTACAGGCAGGACAGAGCATCGGGTTTCAGGTTCTTGGGACCAGGTCAGTAGGATATATAAATTTAATATATATTAAAATGGGAAAAGAATAGGGACCAACGGGCCTGTCTGGGGTTGAGTCGTTTAGCTGTTTGGAGATAGGCTAGATTCTTATGGTGAGTCCATATTTCTGCAGGCTGCTCAGACCCCTCTAGCCAGTGGCGCCACTCCTCCAGAGTTTTATGGCCAGGAGCTCTCTGTCACCGATATCGTAGTTGCATTGAGCCGGTGACAGATGATGGGAGAAGAAGGTGAACGGGTGCATCTTCTGATTCTGGCCCGAGCACTGAGACAACACAGCTCCAACACCAGTATCAGAAGCGTCTATCTCGACAATGAACTGTTTGGAGGGATCTGGGTGAACGAAAATAGGGGCATTGGAGAACCTGTCCTTAAGGTCACGGAAAGCTGAGTCGGCCTCCGAGTTCCTTCTGAACGGGGTCTTCACAGATGTGAGAGCATGGAGGGGAGCAGCGATCTGACTGTACCCATGGTAAAAGCAGCGGTAAAAGTTAGTAAAACCTAAAAACCGCTGCAGCTCCCCTCTGTTCTTGAAATATGGCTGGCGGGTTCCGCTGACCGCAGGCAGCTGTAATGGCATTTAGTGGACCAGGCTTCAATGCGCCGGTCAGCCCAGTTAATGTTCTGGTTGTGTTGCTGTATCCATTAATAACCCAACACCAGAGGAGCCTGCTTAACAAGAAAAGCCAAGATGGAGATCTGCCCGGTCTAAATTTCCTGAAACCACAAGTTCAAGGGGCTTAGTTCGGTGGGTTATCTGAGGAAGAGCCCTGCCATCTAAGGTTGAAACCTGGAGAGGGGTGCACAGGGGCACAGTGTCGAGCTGAGAGCGTTGAACAAAGGAACAATCAATTAAATTAAAGTCGCACCCTGAATCAATCAGAGCGGAAAACTGAAAGGGAAGTAATAACAGTGGCGCGTAAGCACTGATGCGGAGGAGCAGGGACTGTCAGCTTAACTTGGTCCGTCGGTCTCCCTGCTTCTGCCGACAGACTGATTCGAAGAACCTTGCTTGGAGCTGAGTGAAAGGGAGGACCTAGTGGTGGCTCAGAACTAATAGTTGGCACGAGGAGGACCCTCCGGGAAGGCGATCGAGAGGAAAACCACTACGGTTAACACTCTGGCATCCTCCTGCTGTCCGTATGTTGCGCTTATAGCGCAATCAGATGCTGCTGAACCACCCGCAGGTGCACATGCCCCGCCCACTTGTGAGCTGCAGACACCTGCGGAGAAAGCAGAAGGGAGCAGAACCGGCAGAAACTGCACGGTTCTGTCGGCTGAGTGCTAACAATATTTATAAGTGAAAACACGTGTCTTCAGCGTCACTGTCAGATGTCAGCAGCGTTTGGATCAGCTGTCTGGGCTGACAGGTAACTTCCTGTTGTCAACTGTCATGGGCCCCAAGAAGAATCCATCCGTGGAAGATTTTGAGGAGATAAGAAAGGCGTTGGATTTTCTTTCTGGAGAGACCTCGGCCATCCGAACCCAGCAAAAGTCCATCCTGGACTTGGTGGAAGAGGTGAAGGCTTTGAGATTACTCAATGAG
>NW_015151082.1:393440-394760 GCF_000732505.1 Cyprinodon variegatus | reverse complement strand
ATTCAACAGGGCGGTTCAGGTAGATAATAAGCTTTCAATCATACACTTCAACAGCAGAAGTTTATATACAAACTTCAACAGTATAAAAGATTGTCTGAGCCAGTTTAAACAGCCATTCAGCATCATAGCCATCTCTGAAACCTGGATCAGTCATGAGAAAGGGGCTGACTTTGAGCTGGAGGGTTATGAGTTTAATTATATCAATAGAGAAGGGAAACCTGGAGGAGGAGTGGCTGTGTATGTTGACAAAAACCTAAAGTATAAAATAATAGAAAATATGACCAGAGTGACTAAAGATGTATTTGAGTGTATAACTGTTGAAATATTTATGGAAAAGTCAAAAATGTCATTGTTAGTTGCATGTATAGAGCTCCTGGTTCCAATATGGAAATATTTAGAGATTGGTTTGAGCAAACATTTACAGTTACATCTCAGAAGATCCTTTTCATCTGTGGGGACTTTAATATTGATTTACTTAACCCAAACAATCATAAACCTACTGAAGAGTTCATTAATACCATGTACAGTTTGAGCCTTTTTCCCAGAATCACTAGACCGAGCAGGATCACACTCAACAGTGCTACATTAATAGATAACATATTTACTAATATTTTGGATAATAATACCATAAGTGGATTAATAATTCAGTATATTAGTGATCATCTCCCAGTCTTTGTTGTCAGCGACACTTTCTATGTAAAAAATAACGATAAAAGTAATCCACAGTTTAGAAGAGTAAGAACTGAGGAATCACTCACAGCTTTTAAAGAGGACTTATTGAAACATAACTGGGAGTCGGTTTTGTATGAAGATAATGTCGATATGGCTTATGAAAAATTTCTGAATAGTTTTAAAATAATATATGATAAGAGCTGTCCGTTAAAACTGTTTACTCCTAAAAACAAATACTTTGGAGCTCCATGGATCACTAAGGGACTGCAAAATGCCTGCAAAAAAAAGAACAAACTTTATAGAAATTTCATAAGGTATAGATCCTTGGAGGTAGAGAATAAATATAAGAAATACAAGAATAAATTAACTGCTATTCTACGAATAGCTAAACAGGATTATTACTGTAAATTATTAGATAGAAATAAGAAAAACATTAAAGGGATTTGGAATGTATTAAATAATATTATCAAGAAAAACTCAGGAAAAATTAGTTTTCCGCAGTTTTTTATAAATAATGATGACAATTTTGAGGACAGTAATGACATTGCTCATAATTTTAATAAATTTTTTGTGAGTGTGGGTCCATCACTTGCAGAACAAATCCCAGATCCTTCAACAACTGGAGCTCTGAGTGAAAGACTAATCAGC
>NW_015151082.1:389494-391353 GCF_000732505.1 Cyprinodon variegatus | reverse complement strand
GGTTGCTTTCAGGGCAACTAGAGGGAGAAGGGGTATGATAGATAAGTTCTACTTCTTCATGCCCCTTTTCAGACAATTTACAGTAAGTTCAAATTATTTAAATCGAATCGGAACAAGAAATTTAAATTAATATTTACCATCATTTTTTATGTGATACACATTTGTTAGTATTTCTGAAATTGATTTAATTATTGTTATTATTTGATCATTTCTGAAATTGGAATTGTTCTATTTATTATTATTTGTTCTTTTGATTCATTTAAATTATTTGTTAATTTGATTTATTTTATTTTATTTTTTTTACTAATATTATTGTCTGAAATAAATAAATATTCATTCATTCATTCATTCAAACATAGGAAAACACAGGAATATAAATATCTTGGTTTTCACCTGGACAACAGACTCTGAGAATTAACAGTGAAATTATCTCAAAGAACGAACGCAGACTGTAAATGGGGCAGAACCCAGTAACTAAATAAAAACTCAACAAGCAGAGAAGAAAGGCTGGTACTCTTCTGAAAATTCTCTGAGACCTTTTGAGATGATCTTTCCAAGAACAAAGTTTGAGAAGATAAAAAAAAAAAAATAAGGAAAACACTGAGCATCTTCTTCACCACATGGACATAGAGAATAGAGTTGTCTCTAGGGTGACAAAATCCTTTCTTCAAAGTCACTGTTGGACAAACTTAATCGAGTTTGGGTAAGATTCAGTTTCCTCCAGATCCAACTCAAAGTCTACCACAGAAAAGATCTAAACCTGAGATAGCAAATACTGATGCTGAATGATGTAAGGATGAATAAATGATAAATAAATCTACAAGATCATCAATTTTCTGCCAGAGTTGGTTCCTAAGGGAGATTCCTTACCTTTTTTAACAGAGCAACCCCACAGTAGTTTTGGTAGAATATATGATCAATAAAACATAAAAAATACATAAAAGGAACATAATAAAGATAATACCACAGAAAAGATTGAAACAGACGATAGGAAAGAGGTTCCCAAGCTGGAAAACCTTGAGTAGGATGTATTTGTCTGGTGGTACTTACAGCTGAGTTTGTTCTTTCTTTCACAGCTTCAGATTCTGAATCTTTGCATGCCTTCAGATCTTCTCCTGTCAGTATGAAGTCTGCTGAGGGTTAAAGATATCTATCTTGAGAAACTGCCTGAGAGTTGGTTCTCTTTTTTTTTCACAGTCAGGAAGCCTCACAGTTTCCTTAGTATTGCTTGAGAAATTTATTTTAATATTTGGTGTTAATGGGGATTTTATAGTAACTATTTTATTTTTGAAATGGAAACGCATGTATTTTTTTGGGGGGGGGGGTTGATTTTTGGTGTTTCTCACACAGCAAATTAGTCATCTTTGAGGTTTTGTGTTTTGTGAAAACTGACCTACTGAAGCTTTAAGATGTAGTTAATCTATCCTGTTTAGCTCTAGAGAGGCTTTACTCCTTTCTGTCTAACAGACAATTCAGAGGGTTTTGTCGATCTGCTTTGTAGTGGGGGAAAAAACTATCACCTATTAATTACCTTTTAAATATATATATATATATATATATATATATATATATATATATATATATATATATATATATATATATATATATATATAGCTTCTGTAACGAGCTAGACTGTTTTTAGACGTGTAAACATGATTGCACAAGGGTTTTCTAATCATCAATTAGCCTTCTGAGCCAATAAGCAAACACATTGTACCATTAGAACACTGGAGTGATAGTTGCTGGAAATGGGCCTCTATACACCTATGTAGATATTGCACCAAAAACCAGACATTTGCAGCTAGAATAGTAATAGACCACATTAACAATGTATAGAGTGTATTTCTAGTCTAGACTAG
>NW_015151082.1:378685-388289 GCF_000732505.1 Cyprinodon variegatus | reverse complement strand
CTGCAGCTCTTGGCTAAGAGCTGGAAACTCAGATCAAGGTCTGCCCTCAAAGTCAGAAGCAAGACGCTGAAGCAACTCCTGGACTCTGCTGAACTAACAGTCTCTGGACCCATCAGTGCCTTCTCTCTCAAAGAGAAAACAGGACTCCTTTAAGGTACAGATCTGAATAATCAAAGACTCAACCTCATCTGTTCGTTAGCTAATCAAACTCTCATCTCTGCAGACTCCAGTGAACCAGCCCCTGACCAGTTCCAGTACCAGTGCTTTAACTTTGTGTTTATCTCTTTAATAAACTCTGTTAAACTTTTACCCAGCCTCCGTGTGTGTTCTGAATTTTGGGCTAGCTCAGATACCCATCATGACATATATTGTAATTATCACTAATTTTACCAAGGCTGCTTAGATGCTTCTTAGATGAGGGTGTTGCAGCTCTCTGAGGAACAAACTTTAGCAGAACACTGATCTTAAAGATTCCTGTCATTTCTTTATCCTTCACTCTTTATTACATTTTGTTTTTTGTCAGAGTGACAACCCAGTGCACAAGTATATTTGGCCTTAACTCATTAAGGACAGACATTTTACAGAGAAACTGCCAGTTGTTGTGTTTTTTGTTTTGTTTTTTTTTTAAGCCAAACAAAGCCATCAGTTTTTGTGTCACAAACCACAGACGGAAGGTGAGACAGTGTTCTGGAGCTCAAACAGCAGTAGTGAGAAAACAGTGTCAGAGCACCGTGAGAAAAACCCAGAACCAGGATGACGGCCAGCTGTGCCCCCATTTGTAGCTGCAGAACCACAACAGAAAATTGAGAAGGACAGCTGTAGATCTTAGAAGCTCATTGGGCAAACGGAATACCAGAGCGTGGAGGAGAGCGGCTGCTTGCCATTGCTAGCTCAGGAGGAGAGTCGAGGAGCACAGAAGTAGATTGGAGAAGCCTGCATTGAGACAGAGCAGGGAGAGGAGTCGGCTTGCTGAGCCTATACAGGCTATCTGCGGGAGAGGACAGTGGTTAATCAGAGAAGCCTGCCGGGAACAATGTTGTGCCAGTTCATAATTTAAAAGAATGAGCTCAAAGTTCATTTCACACAGATAAATATGAAGTAGATCATGTTGATAGTTCAATTTTTGAAAAAATGAACTAAATTCACAAACCAATAAATTCTACACAATAGAACCTCAAATTTCACCCTTTAAATTTGTGATCATAATATATAGAAATAAAAATATCTTATTTAATCAGATATTATTTCAGCTGTTATATATTATTTATGACACACAGTCATATTAACTGTGTGTTAAAACAATAGATGAAAGAGTGATTCGAGCACTAATCATGGTCAANTGATGGAGACACAGAGAGGACAGGCTGAGGTTTATCTGATGGAGACACAGAGAGGACAGGCTGAGGTTTATCTGATGGAGACACAGAGAGGACAGGCTGAGGTTTATTCTGATGGAGACACAGAGAGGACAGGCTGAGGTTTATCTGATGGAGACACAGATGGTCAGAGACAGTCATGATCTATCATAGTTTCTTTTCTTTATTCTTGTCCTTCTTTTGATTAATGTAAAGTTCATTACCTTCATGTTTAGGAGAGGTGGGAGACATATTAGCTGATTGAGTCAACATTTTAGACTTAGATTTTCATTACTGATCATTTTGTCAGGGTGTTTATTTCCTATAATTTAAGTCCAATCTCCAATCAAATCTACTAAAGTTGTGTTATTTTTTTATCTCAGATGTTTTTCTTACCACAACTTTTAGAGGCTTCACAATATTTACAGTAAACACATGACAACAAACAACCAGGACTCAGGGAAAAGGTGAAGAATACAATTATTTTAAATCGCCTTTTTGTTCCAGTTGAGCAGTAGTATCAGGTGGGTTTTAATACAAGTTTAATGCTATAATCTTTTTATTGTTTTTGCTAGTCTTATACTATTGTTTTATTGTATATATGTTTTATTACCTGTTTTATGTTTTATTTATTTTGTATTTATTTGCACATCTCTGATGTTGCTGCTGTTTTCAAATATCCACTGTAAAAATGTCCATATCTGTATATTGGTTGTTTATTCTCCAGGTGCACAGTTTTATATTGTTAAAACACTTTACAGCACAGTATTTTATAGTTTATCTTGTAACTCTTCACTATTACGTTATCTTATACATTTTTTTAAGGTCTAAATTTGTGTGACCATTTTTTTTTTCGATAACCTTTTTGCTAATGTAAACACCAGAATTTCCTTATTGTGGGACAATAAAAGGATTTTCTATTCTATTCTATTCAATTTTATTTGAAGCAAACTTCATGAATTGTTTTACATAATGTTGAATCACAGAATAAACCTAAATTCCAAGTTATCTTCTAAGCTCCAGAATATAAACTGTTTAAGTTCAATTATATTGACATCATTCAAATACAGAATATCTTAACAAAACAGTCCGGAAATGTTATTTTATCCAAACCTTGTCATAGTCAATCTTATGAGTAATTGTTTATCTTGTAATACTTTGTGGTCTTAAGTGACAAATTCCAAATATTCTGTATTTTGTTTCTAATTAGCAATAATTATATAAATGGAAATATTTCTAAGTCATCAGAAATTAGAATCCAAGGAGAATAACAGATTTGTGATATCAGAGCAGAATTTCTGATGTGTCTCTAACTGCTGCCTTTGACACTATTGACCTCTGTATTTCCATCCATCCATCCATCCATCCATCCATCCATCCATCCATCCATCCATCCATCCGTTTTGGGACTGGTGCCCCCCTCCAGCAGTCTATGGATGAAAGGCAGGGTAAACCCTGGACAGGTCACCAGTCCATCGCAGGGCAACACAGAGACACACACTCACACCTGAGGACAAATTAGAGACTCCAGTTAACCTATTAGTCATGTTGTTGGACTGTGGTACCCAAAGAGAACCCACAAAAGCACAGGGAGAACTGCAAACATGCTAAATGACCATAGGCCTGGAATTGAACCCAGGACCTTCTTTCTTCAAGTCATCAGTGCTACAATCTGCATCAGTTTAGATAAAATGACCGACTGACACAGAACCGATGTCAAATTATGAAACTAGACTGGCAGGAAGGTTTAGGCCTCTTTTTATTTGAGTTTAATACATTTTCTTTTAACATTTTGAAATAAAAAACAGGATGTATTTTAATTTTCAGTTAAGAGATAATAATAAAAAATAGAACATGTATTAAAATTGTACAGATGCAGTGGGCCTCATTGTTCTAGACTTACAGAGTATGATTTGACATTAACTTTATGTCTCTGGGTCCCAAGTTATCAAAATTACTAATTTTGGTTTTTCAAGAGTGTTTAGTTCCTAAATGTATTAATGGTTCCTAAGTGAACCACCATGTAGGAGTGAGTCAGCAGAGAGTAGCTCCCCAGGGTGGAGCTGCTGTTTCTCTGGGAGAGGTCACAATATCTGGGAAGCCAACACTAACAAATTAGATGCAGTGACCCCATTTTATCCTGAAGAGGGCACCAGACAGACAGTTTTAGACACAAAAGCAGGTTTGGAAGAAATGTGAAATGTGAGAAAAGCGACTTGGCAACATGATATTCAGGACATGTAGACAGCACTATAAGACACCTATTAATGCAGTTAATCTGCTAAAAAAAAGTTGATTTGGGGTAAATTGGAAATTTCTTTTCTATCAAGGCAAATCTTTGAAACAGTAATTGCTGCTTTTATCTTATCCTGCTTAGATTTCTCCTATGACCTCATTGTTTGAGTGAGTCAATCTTTGCTCTCTCATCTGCAGCTGGTTAAAAAGCTGCTTTTTTCTTTTAACTGGTTCTCCAAAATCAGAACACAGTCCCTGACCTGTTCAGTGCATTTTAGAGCTCATTCTAAAATTCTTATTTTTATTTTAAAATGTTTGAATGACCTTCCCATTCAGTAGCTCTCTGAGCTTCTCCATTCCTACCATCCTTCTCAGCCCCTCAGGTCGGCTGAACAGCAGCTCCTGCAGGAACCAAGGTCTAAGAGGACGATCAGAGCAAAGCCTCTATTGCTGCTTCTCATTTAGGAATAACTACTCCTGCACATCTGAGAGGTTCATTTACTGCCTACTTTTATAACATACAAAAATTACTATATTTATTTTTTGTTTTTTACCAATAGTAACACTAACTTTGATCTTGTTTCTTTTAATGTTTTTATTCTTCTTTATAATCATTCCTAAACCTTATTTAAATATCTTTGTAGCTTTAAAGTTTGCAGTGATGTTCAGCACCTTGTTTCAGCTGTTGCTGTTTTATTCTGGTCTGATATAGATTATTATTTAATCTTACTCTGAAATTTCACTGAAAATATTGCAGTAGCAATCATTTGTTACACATGAAACATGTTTTTGAGTTTAGAAGCAGATCCTGCTTTTAAATTAAGATCTTAATATAAATGTGATGAGAAATGAGTGTCATGTTTTATTACCAATTAGCTTATTTCCACCAATAGATAGATAGATAGATTTGTCATTTTTATACTAAATATGTTAAAATCCCAAAGGAAATTTATACATGGGGGAGAGATTAAAAAAAAACTCACCTGACACAGTAAACCTAAGGACTCCCCACTCTGTTATTGTAAAGACATCTGTTCTTCCTCTGCATTTATATTCTCCTCTGTCAGCTGCAGTGATCCTGTATTCACTGGATGTTGGAGAGTTACTGCTGGTTGGTCTCCATTCATACGTCCACTGAGCTCCTCCACCTCCATGGATCTCACATCTCAGAGTGACTTTCTCTCCTCTGTATATCTGAGGCCAGTTGGATTGAAGGGTCACAGTGGGTATAACAGGAACTGTTAACATATATGAAAAACACCAAAATGTTCCATCAGACAGACATTGCTAACATAAACCCCTTTAAAGCTGTTTTCAACATAGAAAAAAAAAACTTTGTTTAAACATTTGTTTATCACATTAACAGGAGCAAATATTTTTCTTTAAAGCATCATTATGACATTAACCTAAAGACAAATAATCATTATCTCACTTCTGATTAATTAAATATATTTTTTCCCCCCATAACATAGAACTAAACTCACCAGTTTTATAAATGGTGACCTTACTGCTGTTTTTAGTGTAGTAAACTACACCTCCTTTCCCTTCTCTTCCTCCTCTGCAGCTGTATAGACCTCCCTCTGAGATGCTGATGACTCCATCTGGTTCATTGTTTCTGATGAGCTGATCCTCAGAAGACTCTGACTTCTGTCTGAACCAGTCAAACTTCAAGCCATTAGAGCTGGACATAGAGCAGGTCAGTGTGACACTGCCCCCTAGTGGTATTATTTCCTGATCCGCTATCAGTGAGGCTGTGGATTTATCTGCTGGTGGAAACAAACAGAAAACAGACCATAATTTTTTACAATTATTTAAAGATAACAGCCTGATGCTGAACGTGGAGATGATGAGGGAGATCATTGTAGACTTCAGGAAGAACCGCCCTAACCACGCTCTACTTCTCATTAAGAAGCTGTAGAGGTGATCAGCAGCACCAAATTCTTGGGGGTGCACATCACAGACAACCTGATCTGGTCTGTGAACACCACACACTGGTCCAAAGGGCACAGAAGCGCTTGTACTTCCTGCTGAGGATGAGGATAGCCCTACTGCTGCTGCCATTCCATTCCTAAAGATGTTCTCCAGAAGCACCATAGAGAGCATTCTGACCAGCTGTCTCTCTGTGTGGTGAACGTGATAATAGCGCTGTGTGTCCAGATCTGTAATATTATCAGTGACCATCATGGACTGTTCTCCCTGCTGCCCTCTTGAAAGAGGCTCTGCAGCATCTGTAGGTCCAGCAGGTTCTGGAACAGCTTTTACCTTTTTGCCATCAGACTGTTGAACTGTTAAACCCTAAACTGGACTCTGCATCACACGCACAGAACTGAAATTTAGGGTATTTTTTGCACCATTGTAATTTTGCAATGCTAATTTTCATTCTTCTGTACATTTTTTAACTGTTTTTTTCTGCTGCACTGGTAGATTCTTGTTACTGTTGCACTTTATATTGTAGAGTTATTAAATTTAACTTTAGTCTGATTACTTATCATAAGCTGTATGCAACATATATATATATATATTTTTTTTGTGCCCTCTGTGCAAATAAAGCAACAATAACGCTTTTTTCTAAGTTTAAATAATCTCTGTCCTGTTGCTACATGTGTGGTTTCCACACTGAGGAGACGGTTCTGGAGAGATTGCTGTTGAGGTTGAATCATGAGGACACGTAGAGGATGATGGGGGGGGCAGTGAAAGTCATTCCTATTTCCCACTGTCACAGTTCTCCATTTTGTTACCTTCACACTAGAACTATTTCACCAATCTGACCAAGTACTTCATAGAGGGGCATAGGGTGTACAGTAGTGTGGACATTGGGATCAGGCCCTTCTCTGCAAACTGAGGAGGTAATTCATCTATTTAATTCAGATGTGTTGAAGCAAAGACACATTTAAAAGGAATAGGACACACCAGACTGGAGTTAAAGATCTCTGATCTACTTTATGCCAGAATTGGGAATTACCTTGATGGATTAAATATTATATTTTTATCTGTTAGACTTTGTTACTTTGGGGACTTATTTTATAGTTTCAAACATCTGTATTATTGAGCATCCAGACTGCTGTTGAATAGCTCTAGAACTAGTGTTCATCTCCAGTGGTGGTTATTGTGATAGAGGTCATCTTTCTATCACAGAGCAAATCAGAGACACACTGGATAAACAACCATGAAAGCAAACACTCATACAGTAACCAAAGACTAGTAGAGAGACTTATACAAGAGCAGACTACAATAAATATTTAACGAAGAATACGTTCATCAAACACACAATCTGTAACTGAAATGTTTCTAGAAAATAAAATAAAAATCAATCCCACTATGGTTCAAAATAGTGTTTTTAACAGCTTAATTAATGCTAATAATATTCATCTAATGCTGTATATATGAGCCTAGTTAGGATGTTGGATCCTGGTGGGTTTAGTGCAAACTTTTCATTAACAACAATTAAAAGCACAAAAAAAGAACAGAGTTTTTTTTCTAGTTAAAATTGCTATTCATAGGAAGTATTAGTAAATCGTCTTTTTAATGATTTTTAACAGGAAAAATTAAAGACAAACCATAAGAGGAATTTAGTAAGAAATCTTACTAGACATCTAAACTCACCATAAATAACAACTCCATTACTCTGAGAAGTTATGGTGTGTCTTTCTTTTTTTCATCCTCTGCAGGTGTAGATGCCTTCTTCTGCAGTTTTATTTTGTATGATTGCATGTTCATCTTTATAATTCAATCTATAAACAACTTAAAGGAGGTATTTTGAAGACAGCAGAGGTCCAATGCAATGTCCTGCAGGTAAGGGTAGCAGGTCAACCCCCCTAAGTGGCGTCTGTAATTTCCGCATTCAGTCAATGCAGGGTCTACTCTTATATGTTGGTCTATGGGGATGGGGGGCAGAGCGAGCGTTGTCATTAGGCTTAACCATAACGGCATTGTTTGACTAGCTCACTTCATATTTCCAATTCCTTGCAAATCCTAAAACGGCAAATAATTTCAAGTAAACTTATAAATGTCATTTAATATGTAAGCAATATCAACCCCTTTTAGACACAGCAGGCAAACCTGTGGCAAGCCAGGTGATTGGAAAGAAGGAGAAGATGATGAGAAAAAGAAAGCAGACAGTGTGGACTGCTGGAAGAACTGCGGTGAACTGGTGAAAGAAAAGTCAAATGGCGTGCTCAAAGATGACCCTGCTCATTTTGAGTATGTTTGGCTCAACCTTCTGCTGTGACGCAAGATCCCCCACCATGAGCTTAATCAGAAGTAAATATCGATCCAGGCTATAAATGAGCACCTTGATACTTGGGAATGCCTTTGTCGCCATCCATACCCAGCTGTTTAATACAATATGTGAATCAGGAAATTGTCTATATACCAAACTGAACAACTTTTGTTCTCAACTTCAAAAAAACACTCAAGATTTTAAAATGAAAAAAGAGTGTTTGTTTTTTTTAAATATTTTTTTATTTAAAAAGTCAATGTATAACATGGATCCATAAACACATCATTTTATTTCAGTGTTAGATTCTGTTTAAAGTAACAGATTATAATTAAAAATGTCTACAGACCATTACTGGTTGTTGATTTTCTTAATATCGGAACCCGCTGATTTTTAATTGGTTACCCATGGTGTATAGTATATCTGGGTATACCCTGGACTACACTAGTGATACAGGAGAACGTTGATATCTTGACAGATTTGTTAAAAAGAGATATATTAATTAAAAAAAAGTAAAAAAAAAAAAAAAAACATCCACTGGACCCCCTTTCTAAGTGTGAAGACATTTCGCTTCCCACCCAGGAAGCTTTATCAATTCAAAATGTTAGAATTAGCGTTTAGTTGACCTTTTGAATTGAAAAAGTTTCCTGGATGGGAAGCAAAACTTCTTGAAACATTTCAAACTCTTCAAATGCAAGCAATGTGTTGGTGACCCCATACACTAACCAATTGTCAGCAATAAAACTGTAAGATCAATATAAGATGACTTCACCATTTTATTCCGTCTGCTGCAGGGGCAACCAGTCTGAGCAGTTACACCTGCAGCAGCTCCAATTACTGGGAGTTGCTTCACCTGGGTACCACATATATTCCTTGCTCTCCCAGTGGGTAACCAGATTCTTGAAAGCTGTATTGTGTGTTCAGACCATTCAACCCTGATTTGACCTACTGATCTCAATCTGTCCCGTTCCTGTTTCTCTTGCCTGCCTTTCCCCTTTAGATTCTCCTGTTGGTTTCTGATACCTGGACATCAACCTCCTGCCTTCCCTTATAGCCAAGCAAGTTTGCCTCTGTCCTCTGTCTGGATTGTTCTGTGGATCATGTATGACCAAAGCCTGGACTTCAGATCTGTCTCCTGCCTCTGCCCCACTGGAGACATCTGCTGTGTTAATGTGCTTCCTGTTACATCACTCTCCCCTAGATTTCAGATTCCCTTGTAATATAGTCCTTTACCCCTTCTCAAAAACTCTGCCCTGTGGACTGCTTCTCTGTATGAACCCTGGACTGACTATGTGGATCAGTCAAATACAGCCTAGAGACTAGGATAGATCATCAATGCCAGCACAGGCTCTCAGATTCTTAGAAGGCTGTTTGATTTAATTCAGTACACCTTCAACATCACTGAGCTGTTTTTGCACTAATCCTGTTCCTCCCAACAGCAAATCCAGTGATTTTTCATTCCTTTAACACATATTTACTTTAAAATAAAATCTTTGAACGCTTTCTACTTCTGTTGGCTGATTTACTGGGTCTCCATTCTGTTCAGGCATTGCATTTAATCTGCTGCTATCTTGCCAGGTCCCTCTTGAGAAGAGCTTTTTAATCTCAGTGAGGCTTAACCTCGTTACTAATGGCCATGGTTGTATACCGTATTTTCACGACCATAAGGCGCACCGTACTAAAAGGCGCACTCTCAGTTATGTGTCCCATTTCTGTATTTAACACACACATAAGGCGCACCGGACTATAGGGCGCGTTTTTTATATACCGGTACAAGTCCTCTACTACCTTTAAATAC
>NW_015151082.1:371312-375585 GCF_000732505.1 Cyprinodon variegatus | reverse complement strand
GTCGTGAAAATACGGTATGCTAAATTATATCATGGATGACTGTGTAGTGTTATAGAAATATACATAAATTCACAAATAGTTTCCAGGTGAGAAGTTCCGGTTCTTAAGGTGGGCTTGGTGTACATAAGGGAGCTGCGGTGCTCAGTCAGGCATGTGTCGTCGTCGTTCTCCCACTGTGTGACTTGCGTCCGGTGGACTCTGGCAGCGGAAAGCAACAAATCGCTGGCTGGTGCATGTTGCGCTGATGATCTGGTAGTAGGTGTTTTCTCTCCCTGCACTTTAGCTGATCTTGGCCAGAAGATCTAAATTGAAGTGTGATCATAGGTAAAACGCCTCAGCGCTGCGCTCCCTCTCTTCCTCGGTCTGCGAGTGTGTGTGTGTGCGCGTGTTTGTGGATCAGCAGGTAAGACATTAACGCTCATCTAAGCTCCAGTTTATTTCAGCTTCATTCAAAATGGTGACTAATTTTCACAGGTCTCCCACAGTTGGACCATTGCTGCTCTGTCGGTGTTCGTTTCCCGGATTTCTGCACAATTGTTTTAAAGTGGACTACGGCGGCGTTACCTGCCCTCAGTGAAGCCGTGTTTGGGGTGTGGCATCGGCGCGCCCATTCCGCCTTCCGCGGTGGCGTGGCAATAGGGCTACGCCTGGTCCTGACGGTTTTTACTTGTATTGTCTGTTTTTCATTTTTTCTACTTATTTTTATTTATGGCCCTTTTGTTGATTTAGTCGGGCTGAAATTGTTCTTTTTTTAAGATTATTTTGGTTAACTGTCTGTTTTTGTCTGCAGTTGCTGAGGTCCGGTGGCGGCGTTGGTGTGGTGACGGTGTCTTCCTCGTCTGCGTGCTGTGCTTCATTAGTTTGGGGTGTCTCACGGTGTTTGGTGTTAAAGTTTTTTTTTTTTGTGATTTGCTGTGTTTGGTGGATGTCGTCCCATAGCACCCCCTCCAGCCGGTAACCTCAGCGGCTGCAGCTCTTTTATTTTCTATTTTCTTTGATTTACTTTGTCATTCTTCAAAAAGAACTGGTTTTAAAAAGAACTTTTTTTAAAAGAATTTAATAAAAGTTTTTGTTATAATGGTGAAATTGTCTCAGATGTGTTAAAGCGTCGCATAACTGAATCTGTGTGCCTTAGACAAAAGGTAATATTCTCTGGGTGAAATTCCCAGGGTGGCGTTGTTGAGCAATCTATTAGAACTAAAATTTGAATCTCTATCTAGTGTCGCCACAACTGCAAGCAATTTTTTGTGGTGCATTTCAAAGATAAACAAATTTTCATGCGGTTTGACCTAAACTTAGAAGTAGTTCTTGTTTAAAGTGATCTTGCACAGGACTGGGGGGGAAAAATCATAAAAAAACAATTGCAATAATTCTCTTCTGACTGGAATCCGTGTTTGGAGATAAAACATTTAAAGAGAACATATTTTAGGAAACATATTTTGAGGACAATTTTATCCTTTGTAAACATAGTATGGTGAGAAAACAACAATAAATAAGTTGTAAATTCAAGTAAGATCTGCTGAGAGATTAAATCATTATCTTACCTTTAGCATATCCACAGCAGAGTGTGCAAATCACTACAATGAATAACAAAAAAATTAATTATTAGAATAATCTGATGGTTTTTGAAATAAAGGAATGAGAAAACTGTTAAAAAGAATAAAATAAATTAACAGAGAAACCAGGTTTAGACTGAACCCTTATCAGCTGGACAAAACATTTTTCTTTACAATAATATAAAAACTAAAACGGATTGTGAGCGTTAAACTATAGTCTGTGGCAGGGCCATGCAGAGACCACTAAAAGAGGCTTAAAGTAAAAAACGGTTACATATAATCAGATTCTGGGCAGAATAATTGCAAGTATCTAAATCAGATTTAACAGTTCGGTGTACTGAGGTGTGTTAAAAATAGTGAGCATGGAGCTGTTTAATTGAATTGAACTTGTTGGAGAAATAACATAGAACACAATACCATACAAATGGGCATTAAATACTTTAAAGAAAACAGAATTTAATTTGTTCTTTTCATTATAGAGAAGTACTGAGATGTTCAAACCTGCAAATGAACAAAATGTAAATTAGAGATCAAGACCAACATATATANATTCTCTGGGTGGAATTCCCAGGGTGGCGTTGTTGAGCAATCTATTAGAACTAAAATTTGAATCTCCATCTAGTGTCGCCATATATATATATATATATATATATATATATATATATATATATCAAACCACACAAGATAATATAAATATATTCCACATAATTCTTCTATATGTATCTAAAAGCTTTGAGTACAACAGCCTATGTTTTCCCTTAGGAAAATCTATTTTACAGTTTCAGTTTTCATCTAAATAAATGTATCTACAGGTTATTTAAAGGTAAAATGCATAAACTTACTTTTTTCTTAAAGTTGATTAAGAAAAGAAGAAGCTGCTGTCTTGTCAGGGTGAACAACAGTTATGATTTCCTAAGTACCTGCCAGAGGAGTGACAAGCTACTGGATTTGTTGTTTTACGGATGAATCCAGGTGGGAAGGACAGCACAAGAACATAACTGCCTCTCTTTGTATGCGTGCTGAAAAACAGGAAAGGTTTCATGCAACGCGAGGTATGAGGCCCTAAAGATAGTTCTTATTTAGAAACTTTATTTTACTTTAAAATAACTTTGTTGTCCAGTTAAACTCTTCCACCTACTGACTCAAAACCACTGGATGATGTGCTTGCTTCATATAATTCACTTGAAACACAGCCAACTAAGGCTCTGTAGCTCACATCGGTGCAAAGACAACCATCTCTTCTCAATTGTTACTACATTCATATTTGATCATCACAAGAACAACCCATATTGTTGTATACAGTCTTATCTCATAGTCTCATTGTGGCCACTACCAACTGATCTTTTTTTTAAAGCGTTTTTTTAAATCATCCTGGTAAACTTTAGAAATAAACACAATGAAATAGCGCCTTAAGCACAACGAATGATCTTCTGTTTTGACATTAGCAGTACACAAAGTGGACATGTGTCCTTGCAATCCGCCTAGGTAAAGATTAAATGCATTAAAAATCACGCAGGCCAATAGCATGCAAAAAAACTGGGTTTTTGAAAAAATAAAACAGCTTTTTCTGTGGGATTTTGTGTTTAAGCCGTTAGCAATGGCAGTGATGTACAGAAGAAGGCCATCAGACACATTAAGCGAGCTGCAATGACTTCAGAAGCAACTTAAGGGGTGGTTATACTCCTGCGGCAGTGTGTCGCAGTGAGCTTGTCACAGATATTTTTGATTTATGCCCATCATTGAAGCATTGTCTGCTCTATGTTATCCCATGCCACAACTCAAGAGGGACTATCACAAACTAGCTGTGGGCCAAGATAAAGCCAAGGCAATGAGGATGTGGGGGCAAGGTAGTGCAACAACGGAGGGACATGAGGGAAAAGAGAGCGGGGATCCCGGTGGAAGAGAGTTCTAGCGTTCTCTGGCACCTTGCTCTTCTAGCTGGTCCATCTTCATGAGTCGTTTCCACAAACAAACACAAACCAAACAAGCCTGTAAAGTACCAAACAGGAAAGTTAAGCACACCGGCAAGTTTTCCTCTCCTCTAGCATTTCATAGTGTGCGTAATGGAGCGCACACCTTTGTGCTCTCCATTGTCAACAACAACAAAATACTGTACTCTAAAGTGTTTTAACAATATAAAACTGTGTGTGTATGTGTAAAGCTAGCTTTGGTGTGGATAGGTTGATGGAAAACAGAAGACCTACCTGACTTCAAAGAAGTCCAAAGATGCAGCTTCCACAATTAGTATTTTGGTAAAAAAATACTTAAACCTTATGTTACATGTGTATCATCAGTGCTTTTATGCTTTCAGTTGGCTTCATGTGTTTTACCCATTTCACATGCGAGCTCCTAATGTCTCTCCTGCAGAGAAAATATATTTTTCGGTTTATCCAGGCAAGTAAGAAGAATCCTGCTACCGGTATTGATAGTGTCTCCCACGTAGGCTCCAATCCACTTTGTGTACACCTTTGGAGCACACTCACCAACCTGGTTGTGCCATATGCCATGATCATGGTTTTTGGACATTGGGAATCAGTGCCCATATTTCATGTTCTCCACAAAAATGGAGGCCGAGGCCCAAAAGGACCCAGATCTCCAGAATCATCAAGGATAATTCATCATGGTGACAAGGAAAGATGGCTGCTAACAGCGAGATGGTTCGAACGTTTGCGGCTACAAATTCCTTTTCTTTTTTTTTTTTTTTTTTTTTTTTTTTT
>NW_015151082.1:356836-370693 GCF_000732505.1 Cyprinodon variegatus | reverse complement strand
TGCACAAATCGAGATACAGATATAGAACTCTCCACACACATTTGTAAATAATAAAGCAACAATTTTGGCCCCATAGGAGACTAACTGCTTTCTTTTGCTAGTCAATCAGGAATTAGTTGACACTAACAGTGCAGCAGTGTCTACTTCATTTATTTGACTTCAACAGCAAAGTAAGTTTTCATATTTGACCTGCTAATTGTGCCTTTAGATCATCCTTACCTAAATACATTAAATGGTGAAGTTTAGCTGTAACAAAGAAAACTTTCGAAAGAGCAAAGGTTAATTGTCTTAGTGATTAATGCATTCAGTTGATTTCAATTCAGTTTATTTCTATAGCACCAATTCACAACACATGTCATCTGAGGGTACTTTACAGTTCATTAGATCATACAGTCAAATTGATTCAAAATGTCTATCTAAGGAAAACTAGTTGATTGCATCAACTCATTGACTCAAATGCAATCCCTCACACTAAGCATGCTTGTAGCGACAGTGGAGAGGAAAAACTCAATTTTAACAGTAAGAAACCTCCAGCAGAACCAGGCTCAGTGTGAGTGGCCATCTGCCGAGGCTGACTGGGGTTTAAGGAGACAAAAGCAGAGATACAAAAAGCTGTGGTAAAAGGCGGCCCCGTCCAGGCGGCCCCTTCCATGCAGGCAAGCTCCGAGCCAACTCCCAAGTCAGAGGATAAGAGAGCACATTCAGCCAGTCACAGTCAGAGAAACAGGACTACACTGGAAAACAGGCTGATCTCCAACATCTATAAACAAAGGTGCTGATGGCATCAGAACAGCTGATATTTATCTCCAGGATGGTGTCACATCCAAACAGGAACAGACCAGATGAAGCTACTATGAGAAAAAGCAGAGAGAGCATAACTTTAGAGATTGAACTAACAGATTCTGCAGAGTAGGAGAATAGAGATAGAATGAAGCAGAATGATGAAATGGGGGTCCCTATGTCCTCCAGAATTCTAAGCCTATAGCAACATAACTGGTGCAATGTTTTGGTTGTGTTTTATACTCAGTAATACAAAAACAGTAACTTTTTAATGCGTTAATTGATTATTTGTTGTTATTGATGCGAACTGGGAGTGGTGACCTAGTGGATTAGAGCTGTGCACTTGTGCTCTGAGAAGGTTGCAAGGGCCCGATTCGATCCCCACAGTCTACACTCTGGCTCTAAGCAGGACCCTTAACCCCACACTGCTCCCCGGGCACAGCACAATGGCAGCCCACTGCTCCCCAAGGGGATGGGTTAAATGCAGAGGTTAATTTCTCCAGTGTGAGATTAATAAAGTTCCATTATTAACTATTACTGTGAAGTCTATCAGACTGTTTAAAATGAGTTAGCTTGCAAATCTTCACTGGTACCGAGTTTTTCAGAGGCTATAGCTTTATAGAGATTATGTATAGTCTCTCAAACTCACAGCACCAAACATAATTGTTATTACTTGAATAGTTATCTAGCAAAGAAGTGGCTAAACAGCCAATAATGAATACTTAGTTTAGAATAAAAAGTAAAAATGTCACGTTTTGAAGAATTAGAAAAGGACTAAGGTAAAGCCTGGAACCTGGATGCAGCATCGAGAGGATTTAATAAAGCGATAATTCAGAATGTAGGACCTTTTAGACAGACTCCAAGAGGATGCAACAGAACCTCATAACAGGTTTGGATCATCATAAAAATAAGAATTATAAAAATGTTGTGTTTTACATCTTCTTGGTCCAAAAAAAAAAAAATCTGTTTTTTTGGTTGGTTATTTGTCATTTGTATGTGGTCACTAAATGTGGTGATTAAATCCTTTGAAAAGGACCTACTGTATGGCTAAGTTAGCATTTTCTTTAAGAGCAAAATAAAGGATTCAGTTTCATCCATGCTTTTCTTTATGCTGGAGGTACATCCATAAAACATAGTAGTTATAATCAGAATTGTTCTTGGACACAAGGCCTCAAACCAAATTTCTTAATTGTTTCGTGGTTATGAGGTGTAGCTGGTTTTATCACTGCTAGCTGAAGCACTGATCAACCCCGTGGCATCAGCACTTGACACTGCAAAGTGGCTGCGCCCTTACTGAAAAATTATAAAACAAAGCTTTGTCTTTTGTATTCTGTTTACATTTTTCACATTTATAATATAATTATTGATAATAGTAATACAAAATCTCATGAATTAAGTTAGCTTGTCTTCTTAATTTCCACTTTAAATTTCATTTAACACATATAGGTTAAGAGTTTTTGTTTAGTGGTGTTAAACCCAATAGATTCATATTACTTTATGATGGCGTCCACTTCATGCAACTGAATTAATAAAAACAAGAGATCAATGAGAAATCAGTCTGTTCAAAGGTTGATTCAAAACTTTAATTGGTTATAGTAAAAATAGGAACAAATGAGTAAAAAAAAACGTATGCTTGTATTTATTAAATGACAGCGTGAACAGTGAAACCAGCTAAAAACAGCAGGGATCAAATAAAATCAATAATAAACCAAGCGGCTTTTGAAACAAAGATTTTAGCTACTCTTGATTATACAGGTATATAACTTTCATTCTTCTTTTTTTTCCCTGAGGCCATGAACCATCAAAGGAGCTGCTGAATTATGGGTAAAGATCAGAAAGCGGCTTCTTCGAGATGAAGATGCTGTTCAGACCAGAGGGTAGCTGGCAACTGTGGCGATTCCACAGTGGTTGTATCTGTCTTTAGCCATGTAGATATAGCCGTTGTTTCCCCAGCCTACCCCCCAGCTGCAACGAGACAAATCCACAGAATGAAAAACTTGTGTTAATGCTCTCCATCTGTCTTTCAGTGAAGATCACTTTACATCACAGTTTTAACATTTATATAAGAAAAGACAACAGGAAAAAGATGTGCTATTTAAAATGTGTTGTGGCAGTTGTTTTCAGGACATATATTAGAATTTCTACTAATTTAAGCACAGAGGAACATTAGACTGAAAACAGAACAAATGTGGTTATCAAGGTGTACTCTACCTTTCACTCAACCCTTCATCTCTTCTTTTTCTTTCCTTTATCCCTACTTTATTTCTTCAATCTTTATTAGTACCTTCCCTTCTTTATTCTAATCTTTACTCCTTTGTCTCTCTTACCTAAAGTCTTTCCTTATCCTTACCTTTGGGCTCCTTATCTCTACCACCCTCATTCTTTCTACTCTCCTCCCTCATCCCTAGTGATCTTATAGGTTAATATTTAATATATAATATATTTATTTATTATTTATTATTAATTATCCCTTCATTCCTCATCCTTACCTTCCTCAATGAACATGCTTTATCCTTAATGAAACATCTATTACATCATTACTACTTATTGCCTCCTTCATCTCTCATCTCTTCTTTCCTCATCCATAATCTTTGACTCACTTACTTTTTCGTCAATACCTTCTTTATAACATATCTGCTTCTGCCTCTTTTCTGTATAGCATCGGGAAGCTTTGGCTTTGGAAATTGGTGAGACAGAGCGCCCTTGATAACTGATGTGTCATAATATCCTTTTATAAAGAGGAAAGAGGCTATCAAATGTGTCACTTTTCCTTGTTTCCGTGTTGTTGTTTTTTTTACCTGTTTTTGACAATCCAGTAGCTTTGAGTAGAAAACAAAGATGTTTGTGTGCCATAACCGACCACCAGCACGCCGTGGTTCAGCCTCTGGCTGCTGCAGTCTTTTTCATAGTAGATGCCTAAAACACATCCAATCATTTTATTCTGGAGACAAAATTATTTTTAGACACGATTTTGTCAAAATGTTAGCTTTGCATTAAGTTAAATGCAGGTTTATGTTCAGAAGCCCACTTAGTTCTTTAGATTGACATTTTACACACCGTCATTATGGTCTCAAAAAGTTTTTCTTTCTTTTATCCTTTCAATTGAAATGAATAATTGTTTAACTGTTTTTAGTTTACCACCTACCTGACTGGTAAAACTGGAAAGAAAAGTGACCGGCATCAATAGCAACAGAAATTGGTCCCACAGAGGCCACTGCGTTCATCAGAGCTGACTCACTCCCACTGGGAATGTCTGTATATCCTGTGAGGTTGATGGAGTTGTAACTTGGATTATAGCGGCAGGGCATGTCCTAAAAGCCCAACGCAGGTGAGTTGTGTTGACGCTTTCAATCAAAGGCCGTTTTTGCATCCTTTATACTTTGACTTCTGTAACTCTTAAGATACTTACCCTTCCCCTGTATGGGTAGGATGCTTCAGAGTCCAGACCATGGTTGTCTATAACATACTGAAAAGCTCTGTCCATCCAACCACCGTTGCAGCCATAGTTCCCCTCTGGTTTAGAACAGTCCACCAGGTTCTGCTCACTCAGCGATACTAGTTTACCAATCTTTCTGTAGAGCTGGCCCTCCATTGCCCCTGTGGCACTAAAGGCCCAGCAGGAGCCACAACTCCCCTGAAGACAACAAAGATGAGGACTGAGGCAGGAAATGCAACTTTATGCAACAATTAGAGCATCTTTGTGACACTAGCCTAATTTAGGCACTAAACCAAATCATTTTAATAAGTGAGGGTTCGATAGATGCATTTACTTGTTTTGGATTAGTTGGTTCAGGATCAGTGTTAAACCCGAAACAAACCTCCTTTATGTGCCTTTGTGCCTTTCTCGTTTCTGGGATTTTATGTTATTGACCAACACTTAGTAGTGCATTATTTTAAAGTGAAAGAAAAAATACGCCTGGATTTATATTCAGCCATTCTGACTCGACACATTGCTGAAACTCTTTAGCTGCTATTAAAGTGACAGGGAGATGATTGGTAGGAGGATAGAAAACATCAACACCTTTTCTTTTGCAAAACAGCTCATGCTTTTTCACAGTATGAAGAGCATCTTGTCAAGGAGACTACATATACAGTATAACTGGTATAGACATGTTGGTATAGGTATAATGTGTGATCCGGTTGTGGCTGTAGCAGCTGTCTTAGGTAGTCTTTACTCTCCTCCTTAGCATTGTTTTAACGCAAACTAAGAGCTCCAGACCTGCCAAAACCTGTGATATAAAGCCAGTAAAGCAGAAGCTGCTATGAAAAATTATTTGAATGTAATCTGACTGCTTTTCTTTTTTCAGCACAGGTATACTTTTAAACACAAATAAAGACCCACTGATATTTATGATCTCTTGATCCTGTTAATATAATTTTAACCAAGCCTGTACATGTTGTTTATTTCATCTCTGTCTTTGTTAGAACAGGATGAACTGGTTTCAGCTGAGTGATGGTATATACGTTAAAGGAAAAGGAAGAAAGCAATACGCTGTCATGGTGGAGGAGGGACTTTAATGATAAGACATGAAAAAACCAAATGACTGTTTAAAACATTTTTTTTTTTAAACAATGTGACAAAACCCTGTCTTTGTTGCTGCCAGACTGACTTTTTACAATTCAGGAGATGAAAAAGATCAGAAATCTCTTACCTGGTCTTTAATAGGTGTAACATAGCCCTCCTTTCTCCAGTCCACAGCAGAAGGAGCTTTCATAAAGCTGGGCTTCAGGAAAAAGGACGCATTTACTTTTTTCTCTGCTCTGGGTTTGTAGCCGTTCATCATCTTCCTAAACTCCTCGTTAGTCTGTGAGCAAAGCATTTAATCAAAACAGTTTATCAGGTTTAATCTCCGTAACACTAATTGTCATACGATGTACAAGCAAACAGACTTTATTCTGGAGATCCTCAAGCATTTGTGCTTGGATCACTGACTTTTTCCATGGATGATTGTTTTAAGGCAGACGTTGCAAAATGTCCCTTATTTTTCAGATTGAAATCATGGCTCTGTCTCATAATAGACTTCCAGAATGTCAGTTTTTATTCAGATGCCTTTTAGGAATGTCCAGTTGACTGATTTTGTTCATACAGAAGTATAGCTGGAAGGATTTGTTTTAACGGAGCTATGAGATTAATCTTGTTATAACTGTCATGTTAAAAACTTTACTTTACCATGTCTCCAAAGTGATTCATCCCCAGGGTGTAGGTGTGTTTGCCCATGGAGGACTCCAAGTTGTGCAGAGTGATCATCTTCAGGTTCTTCTCCCACACCATCCGCCTGTAACCTTCATCTTTCTATATACCAGCCAAAAAAAAAAATAAATAAATACATTTAAACTGTGGTTTTTAATCAACAATATACTCTCCGTCTCATGTGTCCATGAAGACCTATAGGCAGGAAGGGTCTTGTTAAACAATGTGTATATGCTACAATCAAAATGATAATTTGATTACAAAGAAGTTGAATCTATTTTCTTTCTTGAAATGGTCAGAGACAATTTAACTGCAAGAAAACTAAACCTAAATCTGGGATGGGAATCGAAATCCGGTTCCTGTTCAAAACCGGTTCCGTGCGTTCCAATTCCATGGCACCGTTTGGCAGCTCGCGTAATGATTCTCTTAAAGATTCCAGGTAGCACCAAAGCCGGTCTCGGCAGCACAACTTACGTCACATTTTTTTACGCAAGTTACGCACGTGGCATTCAGTAAGCAAGTACGACGTGACCAGGCGTAAGTCTAGAAAAGCAAAACAAAACAAATGGTGCCCCATCGGGCAAAGTGATCAAAAGTTTGGCTTAATTTTAAGGAAGAGAAAGATGGCAACAAGGACCTTTGCAATCATTGCAAAGTGGCAATTACGTCTGTGGGAGGAAATATATGCAAAATGCAGAAACACCTGCGCACACAACATGGCATACATTTTAACGAATGCTGTGTTTTTGATGCCTTCCGGTCAGAAGCTAAAGTTACGACCAGCAATGAAGGCAACTCTGGTAGTAAGTAGCTAGTTTTATATCACTGGCTGTGCTTAACGTGGTTCCTAGTAAATCATAAGCCATTTCTAGAAATAAACCAATTTCCTACCTCTCTTTGGGTTGTTAAGGAAGTGTGCTTTTCTCGTTAATCCAGTCCTTCATTGCTAGCATGTTTAGTTAGAACCCCTTGTAGCTGCAATTCTTACACGATTCCAGCTATTGCAATGGATGTAACGAGACATACTACAAAGTTGCTCCGCAGTTCAGGGAGCGAGAGAAAGGTGATGCTCGTTTATTTAAATCAGGGGGAGTTTAGCTTATTTCCCGAAATTGTACAGTAATGCTTTTTCATTAAACAGAATCGATAAGAGAATCGATAAGGAATCGAATTGTTACACAGATTCGATAAGGGAATCAGAATCGTGAAAATCTTATCAATTCCAAACCTAAATGATGTCTCGTCGAATTGGCTTTTCATACTTAATGCACATGTGCTTAACTCTGAGTGGAACTAGTTCAAATTGATTAAACTAATTTATAGCAGCTGTTGTGAAACCGGACCAACTTTAGGCTAGATTAATTTAGAGTTGCGGATTTGAATCTGAATTTGTCAAACCTGCTTTGTGAAACGGACCCCCATTGTAATAAATTACATAGCACATCACCTCATTGTAGACTTTATGATAGTGGTTCTTCCACAGCTCCCATTCCTGATCCAGTATTGGGTCCTTACTCTGGGTCAAAAAGACTGTAGCCATGCAAAGCATCAAAACAGCCAGAAACAGCATTGTTGCAGATTCCTTATGGGAAGATAACATAAGTACAATTAAAACATCTTCTGGCACCAGTTTATCCAGTTTAGCAGTTGTTACAGTTAATGCAACGATCAATATCTAACAAATGACTAAAGCACTTTCACGGCACATTCAGGCAGATTGAATGCATGCACTCTATCCTGTGTCATTTGTTACACAACACTCTATAACACTTGTGAAACTGTACATAAAGAGTCCTCTTAATTCTAAAAACTGTTAGTTTTATAAGAAAACAGTAAAATGTGGAAAACATGAAAAAAAGATAAATTATCTACTTTCTAAAAGCATAAAGCACAACAGCCATGTATACATTTTATGTTTCCCCTCTGGAAATGTTTTTTTTTTTGCAGTTTCAGTTTTCCATTAAATAAATTTATGTTATTTGAAGGTAAACATACTTCTGATCAAATATAAAAAACTTACTTTGTTCCTACAGTTGATTAAGAAAAGAAGAAACTGCTCTCTTGTCAGGGTGAACAAGAGCTATGAATTACTGAGTACCCGCCAGCGGAGTGAAGATCTTCTGGATTGTCTGTTTGTTTTACAGATGAGTCAAGGACAACAAAGGAACATAACTGCCTCCTTCTTGAAAAACAGGAAATAAACCTTTGGGTTCTTCATACCTTTGCACCCAAAGGTATGTAGCCCTACAGGTAGTGTTTCTTTAGAAGCTTTATTTTACTTTAAATTAACTTGTCCATTTAAAGGTACAGTTATATAAAGGTTCCAGGTGGATCATCTAAATAAGTGGTCCTCCTAATTGTCAATCAACCTGGTCATTTGTTTACATAAGGCCCTCCTTCGTGCTCCTCCCCAGTTAGCTATCTTTTTCTGTGCCTGGCTTGGTAATAGGGACACTTGTTTTTCATAAATAATTCCCACAGTGGGGAAAGCATTTGGTTTCAAGGCACCCTGAGACTTCATGACAATCACAAAAAAGGGGCCTGTTTCCTTTAAATGTGATAAAGAGATAATGGCGGTGAAAGGTAGCGAAGCCGAAATAGGCTGGAAGAATATTTCGAGAGGGAATTATAAGTCAAAAATAGTTGTGGAACATGTGTATTCTATGTCTCAGTTTATTGACTGGCCAGTGTTTATGTTTTTGTGTATAATAACGGTGAGCTAACAGGAGCTAGCAGGGGGATTCATTGACTGATGGAGCGAGGGCTCCGGGGGTGATTAGGGACCTGTTTGGGTTGATTTGGTTATAGTGAAATGATACAGAAGAATTTGGACATGCAAGAGGCACTAAGAAACATTTGGATATGAAAAACTTATTTTGATGTCTAAAAGGAGCAAAAAACAGCTCTGTTCTCTAAAATTGTGCACATGTAGTTTAACAAGGATTATACAATTTGACTGAGGAGCACTGATGCTGTCAAAAACCAGGGGAAACCAAACACGAGGAGCCAGGGAGAGTCAAGGTAGGAAGACAACAGCAAAGAAAAACCAGCGACGACAAGGAGAAAGCAAGTAGTGACACTAGAGGGAGAGTATATATAGCTGACTGAAACAACTGCAGGGCTAACGAGCTGATAAGAAGCAGGTGTGAGTGGAGACAACGAGGAAGCCAAGGGGAAAGGAACACACACAGGAGGGCAAAAGAGGACAACAACAGAAAAACCTGAGACCTAAAATAAATCTAGAAACACAAAGTAGGAAATAAAACAATGACGCACTGATCAAAGTAAAACAGAAAATAAGAACGTGACACAAATGCATTTTATTTAAAACCAGCGGATCAGAGTAGCAGTGGCTAGGGCCTCTAAGGATGGAGCCTCTGCAGGAGAGAAACACATGTAAGTGACCATGATAATCTGACGGAGGTTGATTATGTGAGTCACTAACCCTAACCTACTTCAGTCTATGCCCAGGGAACTAGGTAGGATCCAGCCTGTGGACTGCCAACATGATTGTCCCAGATGCTGCAGCCCCAGTGAACAGACAAGAGTCCAAAGCAAGTTCAGGCAAACAGATCAGAACATAAACAGGCAGGCTCAGAGATCCAGGAGTCCAGTGACAGTTCAGGCAAACCGTTCAGATGGGAAAAGGCAGGATCATTGGTTGAGAGACAGAACAGGATCAGGTAATCGGAAAAGCTAAGTTAATCATAAAACACTCTGACCACTGAGATGAGACAGGAACAGCCAGGCTCAATGGTTGAGAGACAGAACAGGACAGGATCAGAAAATCAGAAACACCAATGTTCTCTGAAAACACTCTCACCACTTGCTAGAGAGAGCAAGATATTCTGGCTCTGATGACTGGATGCAAGCACCTTAAATAGAATTAGGAGCAGGTGGATCAGATGAGCAGTGATGAGAAACCGAATTCCAGTATGTGTGGGTTGTTTATGTGTTTTTTCCTCTCTCCACCACCAGGTGGTGCCCTGTCCTCGTTAGGCCTCCCTGCACACCTTCGGCTCGTTGGGTCATTACCGGAGGAGTGCTTGAGCAGCGGGCTGTCACTACCTTGACGCCAGAGTGTTTGCCAGTTTTGGGTACTCTAGCCAAGCTGAGATTAGCAGAGTCTAAACCTTAGCATTGTTTCTCTGAGTCTGATCTTTTTTTTTTGCCTTGCTCTTCGACAGAAAGCCTTCCTGTGAAACTGGATAGCCTGGACCTTCTCCCCCAGGAATGATTTACTGAGTTCACACTGAGCAGGGGAAAATCTTCACATGATCTGTTGAAGTCCTCATCTGGAAAACCAAGTGACAGTCCGCTCCTTTACTCCTCTGGGTCCAATGTGTGTCTCTCTGTCCGCTCTCCAACTAGTTCCCTATTCTCTGGATTAAACCCCCATAAACTGGATTCAAGGATTAAAAGAGCCCCCCAAATGTGAGTTTCTCTCCAGCATATTCAAGCCTCAGTCATTTTTCCTACAGCCCCCGAACTGATCACTGTGATCTCCCCTTCAGCCTTTCCGGTTCCGGTTCACCAGTCCGGTGAGTTCCTGCTTATTCTTCAGTGTTTTTCTACATTCAATAAACCTATTAAACTTTTGCCATTGGCCTCTGAGTGGTCCTCTGCATGTGGGTCAGATCACTTAAACCAATTCTGACAGGGCAGAGTTACACAGGTGACTGGAATGAGTAATTAAGCCAGTCATCAGTGCAAAGATCATGACAGATGCAGAAGTTTACACCAGATGTGGTGAAGAAATTATGATTTTTCTGTTTAGATTGAGTCATTTTTCAGCGTTGAGTTTTTCCCTGCTTTTGATTACCGGTATTCTCTGTCTAAACCTGATTTTACTTCTCAGCTTCAGGATCCACCCTGGCAAAGACTCCTGTTGCATCAGGCTCACCAACTTGGCCTTCAGAACCCCTGGCTCAAACCTGTCCACCCTTATCTCCAAACACCCTGAAAGACCAGTGTCTCCACCCGTACATCTGCTTCCAACCAGCTAAGACCAGGCTTCATGGACTCCTACTCACCGTAAACCGACTTAAACTGCTTTGAGCAACTTTCCATAATCCATACATCCCCATTTAACAATTTGTATTCCCTTCCAGTGCCTCTCTCAATCCCGGCTCCCACAGCTCTTTCCATACTCTGCTCTCCTTCGCATGTCCCTGAAAATAAACTGTTTAAATCTGCTTCTCTCTGTGTTTGTGCCTACTGAAGAGTCCAAGAGCTATCAATATGACATTCCTAGGACACGAGGTTTATTTAATGTCCAATATTATTAATCACAACAGCTCTGCCTTTGGGCCTATTACAGTTTTTTTTTTTTTTTTTTTAGAAATGAACAATGATAAGGTAATACATTAACCACTGTACCTCCCCTGAGAACATTGAGGGAGTAAGAGGTACTATTTCTGGCCTTTTGGTATCTGGTGTACTGATTCCAGGCACTGTACAGAAACCAACATGGCGGCATCCACTACAGATGTAGAATATATAGTAATTGAGATATTCCTCCAAGTTTTGTGAAGCACTAGTGAGGGACGATACAAACATCTTCCCTTCTTTTTTAACACCTGAAATTTTTCAGAAAGTCACACTCATGCCATTCAAGGAGGAGAAGATTTTTTGTATCTTGTGCTGTTGTTTCCTCCTCTGAAAAACCTCTCCCTGCAAGATGCTCCACCTATAAGAGACTCTGACAAGATTGGAGCAAGTTGCTATTATCAGGTGTAAGGTACTTCTTGTCTGTGTTGACGCTGTCACCAGGTGTGTTGAAAACTTTTCTCCCGCTCAGTCCTTGTCAGAGTTATGGTGGGGCCGATGCCTATCTCCGGCAAGCTATGGACGAGAGGCAGGTACACCCTGGAAAGGTTAAAAGTCTTTCACAGGGCAACACAAGATACATAAAGACATACAACCCTGCACACACACACTCACACCTAAGGACAATTTAGAGAACCAAATTAAACTAACAGTTATGTTTTTTGGCTGTGGGAGGAAGCCGAACTACCCGGAAATTAACCCATACATGGCAAGAACATGCAAACTCCATGTAGCAAGATCCCAGCCCAGGAATCAAACCCAGAACCTTCCTGCTGCAAGGCAACAGTAGTACCCACTGCGACACCATAAAGCCAAATTATGAGGTTGTTTTGTTTAATTAAGTTCTTTTTTCAGTCTGCGTTTGTAACAATCCTTGAGTGCTAATATTTACTTCAGGACAGACTGCAAAAGTCTCTTCCCTCATCCTATTTTGTTTTAGGTGTGTAGTAATTATTTTCCCAGCAAGTGGGGGAATACCTGGAGAGAGAAATGAGATGAACAGATTGGCTGAGAGCAGCCACAGAGAGGTATTAAGATAGATGCAAGCACTGGACTTTGATAAGAGAATTTGAATAGGTTCTGACTGACTTGATTGACATGGTTAATAACTGGACTGCGATCCCAATCATTGATTAAGACATCAGAGCGATAGCGTAAAAGTGCAGTGTGCCAATGATTGAATAATGAATAATGAGAATGGAGCCTAACTGTGGGAGTGTGTGTTTGGGTTGTGTGTTGTTTGGAGATTGTGAGCTTTTTTTTCCCTCATTTAGCTTAATGGAATTTTGGAGAACTCAGAGTTTTGTTTTCATTTCTTTGTTCTGATATGACCTATGAGGTACAGTTGAGCATGGGGGTGTGAAGCTAATGGATTTTTTGGTGGGAATTTGAGTATCCTTCAAGAGCCAGTCATTCTGGTTCATACGTTTTGGATGGATCCGAGTGAAACATTTTGTTGTCTTACATATTTGTCATTGTTTGTGTTTGTATGTTTGCGTTTTTTTTTTTGTTTTTTTAGAAAAAAAGAAGATATTATAATATTGTTAATTTTGTTTGATTAAAAGTATAGAGGATGATGTTTTATTAGGTTTATAATTTGGTCAATTCCTTTCTTATCTAAAATTCTTGAGAAAGTAGTTGCCAAACAAGTTTGCGATCACTTACACCATAATGAACTTTTTCAAGAGTTTCAGTCTGACTTTAGAGCTCATCGTAGCACTGAAACAGCTCTGGTTAAAGTCGCTAATGATATTCTTATGGCCTCAGATAACGAACTTGTATCTGTAATTGTCCTGTTAGATCTCAGTGCTGCATTTGATACAGTTGATCATAATATTCTTTTAAAAGTACTGGAATATTTTATAGGAATTAAAGGAACGGCACTAGACTGGTTTAAATCTTATCTATCTGATCGATTTCAGATTGTTCAATGACAAATCTTCCTCATGCTCCAGGGTTACCTGTGGAGTTTCACAGGGTTCAGAGCTAGGACCAATTCTCTTTACTATATGTATGCTCCCAGTAACATAACAGCCATGTTTTTTGACTGGACTTGGTGTTGTTTGGGTAATTTCTAAATCAGTCATTCTGATTTTTATTTTTATTTTATTTTCAATAGTCCATCCAAAACTCCTAATTTCTTTATTTTCTTTTCCTAACATCGATTTAAAATTTCCCAAAGTTGGATGATCAAAGTTATTACATGCTAAATTTAACCAATAATTTATTTCTAGTTTTGTTCTTTTTAAATCAAAACAACAGCATTTCTTCAGCTTATCAGTCCAGCACTTCGACTGGAACTCTGGGGATGGCTCCCACCGAAATCTTTTAATTCACTATTGTCTGGATTCTACTGCTTCCTCTGGGCTCAGACTGAACTCAGAACTAGACTATTGACTTGTATGCTCATTGTTGTGGCCCATTTGTGTTTTCAAACTCACTAACCTGAGTTTCTATTTTTACAGAGGATCCAGTTTACCTCCCCCCTGCTGTTGAGCTAAGTGCTGATATTCAATAAATGCTTGCTTTGATATATCCCTGTGCTGTCTGCTTGAATT
>NW_015151082.1:341470-354526 GCF_000732505.1 Cyprinodon variegatus | reverse complement strand
AAAGATTCAGAAGAAAGAATAAGGGACAAGTGGTAAACACAAACTAAACCACTTTGTCACACATACCAATTCTAAATTGTATTTTCCTATTTGTTAAAAGTCTTTAATACATTTAAACCATTTCCCTTTAATACCCAACACGTATATGAGTTATCCTTTCCGGGTTTAGCTACAGGTACTATAATTGATTCCTTTCAGTTCAACTGTAATTTTATGGAGTTAAATTGGTCTTAATTTTCGCAAATACACATATGTGATTCATACATGCACAGGACAAGATCCATACATGCACACCATGTGTCACACATGCACAAAAAAATCCACATACACAAAGTACAAGATTCACCAATATACAGAACGACTGATGCACGCAAACAAGATCTAGACATGCACAAAACAAGATTCACCAAAGTATTTCTTCATGTGTGAATCTTGTCCTTGTGTGTGTAGATTTGTTAGTGCTTGTGTGAATCGTTCTGTGCGTCTGTGGATCTTGTCTTTTGTGTGTGTGGATTTCTTTTGTTCTTGTGTGAATGGTGCTGTGCATGTGTCGATCTTGTCCTGTGCATGTATGAATCACATATGTATATTTGTGAAAATTGAGACCGACATGGCTCCATATTATTTTCCCTCCTCCCAAATTTTATTATATAATTGCTAAAATATCTTTCGGTTTTCACTGAGTTGTTTTATAATTTTATACCAATTTTGATCTTTACCTGGTGCTGTATTTTTTGTCTTCCTTAGAGCATAATTTAGTCTTTCCTTTCACAATTTCCTTTTGTGAACTAAACATTCAACAGATTATTTGTTTCTTCAACACTCTCTAATAAATGTTTATAATTTAGTTTTGTATTTTCTCTTTTCTTCCCTCTATACCAGGGATGTCAAACTGGTTCCAGAAAGGGCCGTGTGGCTGCAGGTTTTCTTTCCAACCAAGCAATAGCACAGCAGACTCCAGTCATCTTATCAAGTGAGTCCAGTCTGAACATGATGACTTGATGAGATGACTGGAGTCTGCTGTGCTATTGCTTGGTTGGAAAGAAAACCTGCAGCCACACGGCCTTTCTGGAATCAGTTTGACACCTGTGCTCTATACTAATATTTGAACTGTTAATTTTACTAAATGTTCTTTCCAATATTTCAGTTTTATCTACATCTTTTATATTAATCTATATTCAATATAGGCTATTCAACCTCTCTATGCCAATCATTCTCTTAATTTTTCCTATTTTTCTTTCTTTCCCTATTGTGCTAGAAAAATGTCTCCAATATTCTCTTTTTGCATTCTTAAATCTACAGTGTGTAATAATTACAGGGATATACAGTCAGAAATGTAATATATTATACATAACTATGTTATTTATCATCATCTACGAGCTCAGAATTTGTTATGTATAATTACATAGGAGCGGGTCTCGCAGCCATGGAGGCAGACATCTTTGTGCTACGGCAGCGCAGAGTCAACAAACTAGCGATTGCGAGATCGCCCATTACGCTCGAAAGTAACAACAGCAAGTTGAGAGAGATGATGTAAAATCTTCTCCCTATGAATATTTAATTCTCAGTGAAAAAAAACGCTGATATTTCTTTAATAAGATTCTCATCAAACGGACATGCAATGTTTATTTTCAAAACCTACAGTAATGTGTCTAACTGACCTAGTGAAGGATTTTTTTATGCCCAAAACTACAACAAAAATATGACTAAATCAGGAAATAAAACTACGTGATTGGCTGTAAGGAAAACAGAGACACAGGACACTCCGAGCTTACTTAGCAAAACCTGCTCCCAACCAGGTTAGCTCTGGGTAAAATGTTACTAAAGCACCTGAAACTGAGGTTGAGAAAACTCTCTTTGGGCAATGGAAAGCTCAATTTCTCTAAATTTCAGGTTTTGAAAACTTAGAGTTTTCGGTAAACCTGCTTCATGCAACAGACCCCAGATTAATCATTTAACTTATACGGTTATTAGAGATAGATTAGGAATGTTTAGTAATGTGAGATGTTATTTGTAGGCTGTAGCTGTGTTAGATGCTGATCTGTGTATTTCTGTTTTTCTGTATAGATGTGCTGTGATCTTAGGGACAAAGCAGACAGCTGGAGCCTAAGTAGGCGTGGGTTTAGTATACAAGGCTGTGAAAACCAAGAAAGGGGGTCTCTTTCCTTTTGCGGATGGAGGAGAACCAATCTTGAGGTATAGAAATTGTTTCTCTGTATGATTTGTTCATTATCAATTGTCCTGTTATACTTAATAGAAATAAATTCTATTTAACGTTAAAATATTTCCTTCTTTTTTGCATTACATGGAGATTACTCCCTATTTGAATAGAAGGACTTGAAGGACCAGGTGGAACAAACGGGTGTTGTGACCCAGAGGGAGACTTTTTGGAGGACTACTACTTCTAAGGTGAAAATTATGGAATCGCTTTCAGAGGAATTTAAGGCGCGTCTTAAATAACAGAAAATGAAAAAGAGATAAAAGAGATAAGAGATGAAATGCCTTTAATTGGCTGAGAAAAATTATTAAATTAAAAATTAAAATTATTAAACAGACACATTTTTCACATCGGTTGTCCCTCTTTATAAAAATGTATAATTAATTAGGCCTGAGCAAAAGAAGCAGCTTTCTGGAGGCTTTCACATGTTCAAAAACTCACTGAACTTGCCAGGAAATTGTCCCCCTGTGGAAACTTACATATACTAAGGAAGACCCTTAACCCCACACTGCTGCCTGGGTGCCGCACAATGGCAGCCCACTGCACCAAAAGGGAATGGGTTAAATGCATAGAGTGAATTTCATTGCTATGTACTTGTGACAGAGTAATGACAATAAAAAAGCTGAAAAGACAAAAAAAGTCACCCTAACCCCCATTGGTGAAGGCTGATGGCGGAAATGCAACCTGTACCCTTGGAACATAGATTTTAACACAATAGTGGGTGTCCCAATAGAAAACCTTTCAGCTGTCGGCCTGAAGCCTCAGGTCACATTCTGCAGCCTGCCCTTGGGGGCGCTGTCTCTTCTCCACCCAGTGATAGTGGGACCTCAAATGTAGGGGCTGTTTGAGCCCTGCAGAAAAGGGGTTACTCATGGGACAGGCTGCTGGTGCATTGTCCAGGCCCTGGCCAGGACAATCCCCTGATTCCCAGGCTGTTGCCTGAGGGACAGGAGTGGGGTCTGCAGCCTTAAGTAAAGCCTGGAACTGTTACACCTTAGCCCTCAAAGAGTCCACTTTCTGCTGAGATGGGCCTTCCAGCTGTAGCCTGTTCCTCCTTCAACTGTTGCGCTCCTTAGCCGGCACATCCCCTCACCTCCCAGAACACGGTTGAGGCATAACTGAGGGTGGCAGCTTTGCTGCTGATAAATAGGTAGCATATCCTCTCAAAAAGACCATAGTAAAATGCCACAGTTCATGCATGGGTCTGTCAGAGCTTTCCTGAGATGTCCCATGTTATCAACGCCACCCTCCACCTGGAGGTGAATCCCACACAAAGTGCAAACCAGTATCCCAATCAGACACTGGAAATGCAGTAGGCACTAGGCAAAATGATTGAGGACTTCAATAAAGCGGAACAATTTGAGGCTTTTACTGTAGTAATTATAATGTTCCCACTCATAGACTTATGCTGAAGACCTCTTTCAGATCCATTGTACAAGCACCCGGGAGGCAAACCAAGCTAGAGCTGCGCGAACACAGAACACAGTCAGAACCCAGCAACTCAACCACTCCCCAGCAACCCACAGCCATCCCCTTTTCCCCACCCAGTCTCACACAGGAGGAAGAAAGCACCAGCAATGAGTAGCGTCAAAACCAGAAGTAGATGAACTATCCTAAGCCGGACACACCACCACAACCCATCACTAACAAGTCAGAGGCAGGATGACACACCAAACATGTGCTTATTTCTATTAGCCCTGCAATAACCAATAAGCGCCGAAAACCCAGACATACAGGAGTGATCAAGGTTGATCGCAGCACGCCAGCAGCAAGAAGATCAAAGAAACGAAACATAGCATTCCATGTGCTCTTTAGAAAGAGCTGTGTCACATGCGTGATTTTGTTTACATTTAATCTTGACCTTCGTAGAAGGCGAGGAGGCATATCCACTTTGCTTACTGCCACTGTCAGTCAGTAACGAATGAAACAGAACTAATATGTCATAACAAATGATTATCTGTAGTGCTAAAGGCTCTATTTCATGGTTTGTGTGTCTGAAGTTGACTGAGATTATTTGAAAACATATTAAATAGGGCCTTTACAAAAAAAAGTCAGTTATTGGTAAGTAAAATAAAGCTTCTGAAAAAACAGTGTCTGTAAGGCTTCATGTTGGTTGCATGGAACATTTCCTATCTTTCAGCACCTATTCAGAGGGAGGGGGGTATGTTCGTGTGCTGTCCTTCCTACCTGGAATCATCTGTAAAACAACAGAAAAATCCAGTATCTCGTCACTCCTCTGGCGGGTACCTAGGAATTCATAGCTCTTGTTCACCCTGACAAGACAGCAGATTCTTCTTTCCTTAATCATCTTTAGAAACAAAGTAAGTATTTATTTTTGACCAGATATTTGTTTACCTTTGAATCATCTGTAAATACATTTATTCAGCGGAAACTGAAACTGTAAAAAAGATTTACCAAAGGGGAAAACATAAGACCTCTCCCAGGCTGTTGTACTTCATGCTTTTAGAAATTGAATAATCTTTTATGTATGCTTTCCATGTTTTGTTATTTTCTTAAAAACCTAACAGTTTACCACCTGGTGAAGTAGCCGCAACAACGGCTTTTTCTTCTTAGGAAAGTGAAACAGGCCCAATGGTCTTCTCAGCTGCTCTTAAACTTCTTCATTAGTATACAAAGCATCCCGTGTCTGAGTGTGACGGTGGTATGGGACTTAGCACAAGTGGTATAGACAGCATAGGTGTTTATGGGATGCAGTCTCAAGATCGTGCCACAAAAGTCCAGAATTAAGCCAAGAGCATTGCCAAAGATCCCAACAATCCAGGCAACTTTTTCCACTTGCATTAGGAAAAGGCTTAAAAAAACATTACATCCAAACCAGAAATAAGAACCAGTTTCTTTCCTAGAAATGTTCTACAAATATTTGTGACTTTTCTGTTAAACTTTTTCTTCGAAGTGTTTTTTATATAGCAATCAGCTTTTACAACAGTTTACAACAGAAACAAGTTACAACATTTAACTTCCCTTTTTCAGTTAATAAAGTGTTTTTGAATGGGATATTTTCCAAAGCTTCTGTCTCAGGGAGTCTTATTTGAACAATTTTATTATGCAGTTATGTGCGCAGTCAAAAAAGGGGAATCTGCATTTTTTCATAATAATAAAGATTGTTGATTCATGATGCGTTCAGTACATAACTGGTCCACATGATTCACGTCTTTGTTCTGTTCTTTTTTTTAACCCTTGACGCTGATAATCTGCAGAGGTAGAAATCCCGTTAATAGACAAATTACCAAGTTTACATTTCGTTAAATTCATTTTTAGATTCAAGCTTTTTTTTTTTACTCTTAGCAATTTATCCGTATATTAATTTGTATTTTTAATACGTGGTAAAATGTGCTGTTGTTAAATAATGTGCCTGTTACACTGAGAAGACCTATTTCGTTTTGTTCATACATTTTTGTAAATAATTGGAAACTGCTTCGGTCATTTAAACTATAGGGATCGTTGCATTAGCTATAACAGCTGCTAAACTGGTGCCAGAAGATGTTTTAATTGTATTTATATTATCTTTCCATAAGGAAGCTGCAACAATGCTGTCTCTGCATGTTTTGTTGCTGTGTATGGGTGCAGTCTCGTCGACCCAGAGTCAGGACCCAATGCTGGATCAGGAGTGGGAGCTCTGGAAGAACCACCACCATAAAGTCTACAATGAGGTGATGCTCTGTTTAATTTATTGACATCTAAGAACAGGTTTTACCCAGAAAGGCTTTGTTTTCCAAACTTGGAGAGTATGGAAAATTATGGATCTTAGTATAAAAAATGCATACCTTAATTAGTTTTGCTAATTAAAAATAATTTAAGAAAGCTGTTTTTCTGAAGAAAATATGTATAAACAAATAAAAACTGAAAATATAATCATGCAATTCCGACAAACATATGTCACTTGTGTACGTTTGTGTGTTATTTTATAGCCTATTACTTTCTATTATTAAAACTTTTAATTAAGAGGAGAGATTCATGGTTTAGGTCTCTTGCAGTTAAATTTCATTTCAAGGAAGAAAATAGATTCAACTACTTTCTAATCTAATGATCTTTTTTTTTGTAGCATATACACATTGTTTAACAAGTCCCTAACTGCATGTAGGTCTTCATGGAAACATGAGACAGAGAGTATATTGTTGATTAAAAACCACAGTTTAGAACATTTTTTTTTACTTTTATGCAGAAAGATGAAGGTTACAGGCGGATGGTGTGGGAGAAGAACCTGAAGATGATCACTCTGCACAACCTGGATTCCTCCATGGGCAAACACACCTACACCCTGGGGATGAATCACTTTGGGGACATGGTAAGTAACATTTTTAATATGACAATTATAACAAGATTAATCTCATAGCTCCGTTAAAACAAATCATACCTGTTATACTTCTGTATGAACAAAATCAGTCAACTGGACATTCCTCAAAAAATTTGAATAAAAACTGACGTTCTGGAAATTTATTATGAAACAGGACTATGATACAAATCTGAACAACAAGGGAAATTTTGCAACATCCGCCTCAAAACAATCATCCATTGAAAAAGTCATAAAATTAGGGATCCAAACACAAATCCTTGAGGATCTCCAGAATAAAGTCTATTTGTTTGTTCATCTAAAGATAATTAGTGTGAAAGAGACCTGATAAACTGCTTTGATTAAATGTTTTGCTCACAGACTAACGAGGAGTTTAGGAAGATGATGAACGGCTACAAACCCAAAGCAGGAAACAAAGTAAATGGGTCCTTTTTCCTGAAGCCCAGCTTTCTGAAAGCTCCTGCTGCTGTGGACTGGAGAAAGGAGGGCTATGTTACACCTATTAAAGACCAGGTAAAAAGATTTTTGATTTATTTCATCTGATGAATTTTGTCTAAAGTCAGTCTGCTAGAAACAAAGCCTATTTTTTTCCACATTGGTTAAAAACCTATTTAAAACAGTCATTTTGTTTTTCATTTGTTTATCATTAAAATACATCCTGGACCGTCACAGTGTATTGCTTTCTCCCTCCCCCTTTAACGTATATACCATCACTGAAACCAGTTCATCCTGTTCTAACAGAGACCGAGATGAAGTAAACAAAATGTACAGGCTTGGTTAAAATGATATGAACAGGGTCAAGAGGTCATAAATATTAGTGGGTCTTTATTAGTGTCTGAAAGTATTCTTTTTAGCAGGTCTTGAGCTTAAGGTTTTGTTAAAATAATATCAAGGAGGACAGTGGAAACTATCAAAGACAGCTGCCACAGCCAAAACTAGATCACACATTATACCTATACCAACATGTCTATACCAGTGATAAATGTTGTCTCCTTGACACGATGCTCTTCATGCTGTGACAAAGCATGAGCTGTTTTGCAAAAGAAAAAGTGTTGATGTTTTGTATCCTTCTGCCAATAATCTCCATGTCGCTTCAATAGCATCTAAAGATTTTCAGCAATGTGTTGAGTCAGAATGGCTGAACATAAATCCAGGCGTCACTTGTCAGTTTTCTGTTTGGAAAAATTTTGCAAACCCTATTATCTTTTCTTCCACTTTAAAATGATGCACTACTTTGTGTTTGTCCTTATCTTTGTTGTCTTTAGGGTAATTGTGGCTCCTGCTGGGCCTTTAGTGCCACAGGGGCAATGGAGGGCCAGCTCTACAGAAAGACTGGTAAACTAGTATCGCTGAGTGAGCAGAACCTAGTGGACTGTTCTGGAGCAGAGGGGAACTATGGCTGCGATGGTGGTTGGATGGACAAAGCCTTTCAGTACGTTATAGACAACCGTGGTCTGGACTCTGAAGCATCCTACCCATACATGGGAATTGTACGTATCTTAAGAGTTAGAGAAGTCAAAGTCTAAAGGATGCAAAACTGCCTTTGATTGAAAATTTTAACACAACTCACCTGCAATGTGCTTTTAGGACATGCCCTGCCGCTATAATCCAAGTTACAACTCCATCAACCTCACAGGATATACAGACATTCCCAGTGGGAGTGAGTCCGCTCTGATGGACGCCGTGGCCTCTGTGGGACCAATTTCTGTTGCTATTGATGCCGGTCACTTTTCTTTCCAGTTTTACCAGTCAGGTATGTGGTAAACTAAAAACTATTAAAAAGGTATTTCTTTCATTTTGTTTCCAGAATAAAATGATTGGATGTGTTTTAGGCATCTACTATGAAGAAGACTGCAGCAGCCAGAGGCTGAACCACGGCGTGCTGGTGGTCGGTTATGACACACAAAAAACTTTCTTCAGTGATCAAAACTACTGGATTGTCAAAAACAGGTAAAATAAAAGGAAAAGTAACACATTTGATAGCCTCTTTTTTTCCCCTTTATTATGGATATTATGACGCATGACTTATCAATGGGGGTTCTGACTCATCAATTTCCAAATACAAAGCTTGCTGATGATATATGAGGAAAGAGGCAAAAGCAGATGAGTTGTAGAGATGAGAGATGAAGGAGGCAATAAGTAGTAATGGTGTAATAGATGTTTCATCAAGGATAAAACATGTTCATTGAGGAAGGTAAGGATGAGGAATGAAGGGATAACGAATAATAAATAAACAATATTGTTTAAATATTGACCTAAAAGGTTAGCAGAGATGAGGGAGGAGAGTAGAAAGAATGAGGATGGTAGAGATAAGGAGGCCAAAGGTAAGGATAAGGAAAGACTTTAGGTAAGAGAGACGAAGGATTAGATTAGAATAAAAGAAGGGAAGCTACTAATGAATAATTAAGAAATGAACTAGGGATAAGGGAAATGAAAAGAAGGGATGAATGGTTGAGTGAAAGGGTGAGTACACCTTGATAACCACATTTGTTCTATTTTCTGCGTAATGTTCATGTCTACTTAATTTACAAATTCTAATATTTCTCCTGAAACAACAATTTTTGTTTTCTAAAAAGTTTTCAACAGCACATTTTTTCCTGTTTTTTGTTATTTAAATGTTAAAACTGTGATGTAAAGTGATCTTCCCTGAAAGACAGATGGAGAGCAGGAACAAAAGTTTTTCATTCTGTGGATTTGTCTCGTTGCAGCTGGGGGGTAGGCTGGGGAAACAACGGCTATATCTACATGGCTAAAGACAGATTCAACAACTGTGGAATCGCCACAGCAGCAAGTTACCCGCTGGTTTGAAAAAGCATCTTGACATTGAAGAAGCCGCACTATATACCCATAATTCAGCAGCTCCTTAGATTGTTCCTGGCCTCAGGGAAAAAAGAAGAATGAAAGTTGAAACCTGTATAATCAAGAGTAGCTAAAAGCTTGGTTTCTAAAAGCAGTTGGGTTTATATTATTATTATTTTATCCCTGCTGTTTTTTTTTATTTCCATTGTTCGATTTGTCATTTAATAAATATAAGCATGATTTTTTTTTCAATGATTTGTTCCTATTTTTACTATAACCAATTAAAGTTTTAAATCAAAATTTAAACAGACTGATGTTTCTTATTGATTTATTTTTTTTATTAATACAGTTGTGTGCAATGGACACCATCATAAAGTAATATGATTCCAGTGGGTTTAAATAGCGCATCAGTTTCTCTTCAGTTTCTCTTTTTTAACCAGTAGAGTAAATGGTCCTATCATCGTTTTTTTAAGACCATAAAGCTTCTTAAAATGTTGTACTGCGGTCATACAAGCCTTGGCCTCACATTTTTACAAGTACAGAAATTAGATTATGGCTCTTTTTACCACCAGCAAACACATTTTTTAACTTTATATGCGTTAAAAGACATTTAAAATATTGAACAGAATGGGAAAAAAAACACAAATAATAATAAGAGATGTCGCTCAAGCTGGTAACTTTAAAAAGGACTTCTTCATGCAGTTTAACAGACAACTTCATGTGTTTTTCTTGTTTCTCGTTTAGACCTTCAAAAACCTTTATTCCTTTTCACAATCATGCCCTAAATTGCATTGGTATGTCTCATAAAGGTGTAAAGAAGGCCAAGGGGTGTGATTTGTTTCTTTTTCAAATAATTTTTTACATGACATCAAATAAAGTGACAGTATTTTCAAAAAGTACCAACATAAGGCAAAGCATGTTTGCCAGACATTCACATATGGGTCACATATCCATGACTATGTGTGTATATTGCTCTGCTCTGTTTCAGTCCTGATGTCTTAAATAGATGCAGGAAGATGCTACGAACATCCCTAAAGTCTTTCAATAAAAAAAAAATTAAAAAAAAAAAAAATCTCCTTTTTCAGCCCCTTTTATGGGAGAGGATGACATTATTTCATGATGATATCAAATCACCTGAGTCCATCCAAAAAGCTGACCCATCAGAAAGCTCCAGACCTTACAGTCTATGCAGCCACAGCCGTCATATAAGACTTTTCTCTCAAAGGACAGACAGGGGATTACATCTGCTGCTTTACTTCTTCGGAAACAGACTATAAAGTGAGTTTTAAAAATTTGATGTTTTTTTTTTTTTTTTTTTTTTAAAAAAAAAAATTTTTTTGGTTTTTTTTTTTTTTTTTTATTGAATACTAGTTGTTAGTTATTTAACCAGAATAATATGTTTGGGTTTTTTGTTTACTAGTATCGGGGGAAAAAATTTTATTCAATTTATACATTCACAGAACTAAGCAAAGCTTTAAATTGGGTCTATAACAGATCTATTTTTTTTTATTGAGTGCCTAAGATAACCAAACTTCTTAACGTAAGTGAGAAAAATTTAATCAAGTTCAGTTCTTCTCATACAGCAAGTGGAATAGCACACCTTTATAAATAAATCTTATTATTCATTTAATTTGGAGTTTGTTGTTTAGACATTTGTGAGTAAAAACAGAAGACTTTCATTTATTTCAGTTCTGTACAAAGGCAGCGTTTAACATTGCTTACAAATGCTGAAAAACTTTGTGCGCTCTGGGTGTTCTGCAGTCACAATTTCTTTGTTCAGTCAATCAGCAATAATGTTCTTTTGATATCATACCTGTATAAAACTCCTACAAAGGATCAAGGGTTTATTTTAACCGTCTGTCTAACTTATGTTTCAGTTCCGTCAAAATACATATAGAAATGATCGCCTTGTTTTCTTGCTTTCTTGCTACCTGGCAGGACTACACCAGATATAGAAACTATGGCAGCCCTCATGGTTGAGAAACAGAACATAAAGGATTGCATTCATACCTTTCTGTACTCAATCTGAGGCTATCATATGCGGAGCTCCTTGCCTGCACGTATCTAAATATTTTGAAATGTAAGCCCTGACATGTTGCCTGGTCTTGTTATAGGATTAGGAATCTACAGCAATGCAGGCTGTAGTTGCGGTGATGTGTATGAGTGCAGTCCTCCCAGTCAGCAGTTGGAACCCACAGCTGGATGAGCCCTGGGAGCTGTGGAAGAGCACTTACAATAAAACATATGATCAGGTGTAGTTTTTCGCTTTTGTAACTTCTTTCTAAAGCAGTGAATGCACTGTAAAACAACTCAAATACAACCTGCTTTTTTATGTTAAATGGTAATATCTGTTTTTTGCTTTTTGTTTGACTTTTTTATCCTTATCAAAATGTCTTTGATCAAACAAAGAAATAAAATAAATTATATATATATATATCTATATATATATATATATATAGATATATATATAGATATATATATCATTTTCAGTTATCATATATATATGATATCATATCATATATCATATATATATGATAACTGAAAATAGAAATTCTGATCTCCTGGTTGAAACGTTTATCTGCTTATGAAGTTATTTTGGTTTGGCTTAAAATTTTTAAAAGCGGCATTCTGTATTCTCTCAGTTTACCCTGATGTTTGAACAGATGTAATCATCACAAAAAGAAGTCAAAAAAAAGATTTTTACTTTTGAAAGTTAATTTTTCGCTACAATTAACGGCTAGTCTTACAGCTATGTTTAAAGTTACATTAATACTTAAACAAAAACAAATTTCATTGTATATGTGTTGAATAGTTGCAAAAAAATAAAAAAAGAATCCTCTTAATGCATGTATTTTGGTAAAAAGCTTACTAATAACGTTCAGAATGTTTACATTTTTGATCAGAAGGAGGAGATCTTTAGGCGAATGGTGTGGGAGAAGAACTTGAAGAAGATTCAGTTCCACAACCTGGAGCACTCCATGGGGAAACACAGCCACCGCCAGGGCATGAACCAATTTGGAGACATGGTGAGAAAAGAAGAATAAACATTTAGAGATTATCATTTAGAGGGAAGAGGGAAGTCTGGGAGTCTCTGCTTAGTCTGCTGCCCCCGCGACCCGGTTCCGGATAAAGCGGGAGACGACGAGTACGAGTACGACGAGATTATCATTTACTTAAAACTGCATACGCCAAAAAAAACATGAGACACATACATGACAGTGGTATAGGTGAAATATTTTGAACTGGTTATAGGGGACAGTTTGGAGGGGGTCAAGGTAATGTGGTTCACAGGTGACATAGCTTGACCTGGCTTTGGATGCATACTTTGACAATGGTGTTGTTTTGCATGCGTATACAGTAGGTGGCACTCTGACGGGTGTTATATACGATGGAGCTTAATGACGATCAGAAGTGGTATGATTAAGGATAGGTTACATAGTTTGGTGGAGGTATAGTTGGAAGTTCACCAAAATATGTCTTCCAGATAACTGGCAGTTCACTGACAAGAGAACAGCACCATGTGACAGGTTTTAGAGCCACAACTTGTTCCAAACCACAACTTTCCAATTGAGAAAGGAACAGTGCATCAAACACATAAAGTTAGTTCTTTCAAATCCTGTCAAGTAAAAGGTGGGTCTGTTGACCTACGCCTACTGTTGACACTACCCTCTAGACCACAGGTGTCAAAGTGGTTCCAGAAAGGGCCGTGTGGCTGCTGGTTTTCTTT
>NW_015151082.1:286295-340309 GCF_000732505.1 Cyprinodon variegatus | reverse complement strand
CGATTTCACAAAAAAATCTGAATTGAGCATTAAGGCCTGCAGTGTGAACGTAGCCTTTGATACCCCTGCTCTAGACTTTCCAGGAAATGCCCTCTAATACCACTGCTCTATATGTGAAACTCTCTCTTTGGGCCCAAATGTTAGTTCTACATGTAAACAGAACATAATTTACCCACCAGATGACCATCTTTGTATGTACAATGTTATATACTGATATAACATATCCAGCAGACTGTTGCATGTGGCCATCAGCTCGTTAAATAGATTTATATCTCAATGTGTTAAACATAAAGTAAAGACATTTTGTCTTTTTGTACATTTCTAAAATTATGGTGGATACCTTTAGAAATAGCTAAAAGTTTAAAAGATAATGGAAGAAGAGGCCACAAAGCAAGATGTTGGAAATACAAAAAGGGGCTGAAAATAACCTTTTTTCTTCTGTGAACCTTCTTTCTTCAGACCAATGAAGAGTTTGTTCAGGCCATGAATAGCTACCAACCCCAAACTGAGGGAAAGCTTAAGAAGTCTCTATTTGTGAAGCCCAACTTTCTGGAAGTCCCTAATGCTGTGGACTGGAGGGAAAAAGGCTACGTCACTCATGTCAAAAACCAGGTAATCAGAGAGAGACTTTCTCTCAGCGAGAGTTGTTTCTGGCATGATTTCACATACCGCCAAAATGCATGGAGAGAGACATGACATGGAGGGAGGCATTCAAGCTTGTGACCTTATTACTGTCATAATGAAGACAGTACTCCGAAATGCAAATTTAACTGTTACAAAAGTCCCCCTCTTAATAAAAAACTGACATTTTTATCAATATTTGCAATATTTTCTCATGTGACTCCAGATTCATTTGGGAGCTACAAGTACAGACATACAGTCTCTATGCTGTGAATGGAATGCTACATAAATGCAGTGGTGTCAAAGGTTCATACATTTGTTACTTAAGTAGAAGTATGGATACTACAGTACAGTTTAAAAACACTCTGGTAAAAGCTGAAGTTTCAACTTGACCTCTTTACTCAAGTAAAAAAGAAAAAAATATGTGCTCCAAAAACTGCTTAAAATATAAAAGTATAAAGTAACCTTTAAAAAAACAGCCAGATGCCACTATATGAATTGAAAGCTCAGTTTTTCAACTATTTCTAAATATTCTTTGAGATAGGGCCAAAGGATGAGGGAGGTCTTGTTGGTCTTCATCTCCCGATACGCTCTCGCCTGTGTCAGAAATTTCAACATCTTTTTCTGAATCCTACATTGTAGCATGGCATAGACAATTCACGTTTACAGTTTAAAGAACATCTACTTGCTTCTGATGATTTCCTTTAGCTAGCCAATGAGTGTTTGCCTTACATGACTCATCCAATTACACTAGTTTTCACTAGATGTGGATGGCGCCAATGATCTGCAATGGATGGCGCACATTACGTGAAAAAAATATTTATAAATATTAAACCGAAGCCAAGAGTAACAAGTAACATTGTTTTAAAAATGTAAAGAATAGAAAATACAGATACTTGTCTGAAAATGTAATGAGCAGAAGTCAGAAGTAGGAAGAAAAATAAGTTATGGAGTAAAGTATAGATACCAAAAAAAGTGTACTTAAGTACAGTAACAAAGTATTTGTACCATGTTACTTGACACCTCTGCATAAATGAGACAGAAAGTTCATAGGACTGAACTAGTTATAAGGTCCAGCACACAGACGTATACAAAGAGTAGACAACTCCATATGAACGGAAACTCAGGAAGGCCACTCACTCAAGAAGAGTAATTTTTATGGGATGCTCAATGAAGTATAGTGCTCAAAAAGAATAATAAACTTTTCAAACTTTTTGTGCTGCAATCCTTCTAAATACACCAATCATAGCTACATGTATACAGACGCTCATTGCTTTTAAATATCCTTAATGGAATAAAACACTAATAATATTCTGACATGATTTATATGTTTTAGGCAAAGCACACAGCCTACTACACATGTATGCATGCAAGTACTATTCAAACAAACAACTATTTTTATAACAAACTAACAAAAGCTCATAAATGTTTTAAATGAGCTCAGCTCAAACACTCATTGAACAACACTCTTTTTTTAAAGATAGTGTTTATAGCAGGTTAAACACCTGCACCAAATATTATATATAACATAACAGTAGCTGGCAATTTGCCAGTGTACATAAATACAATGATATACTAATAAGAACATACAAACTATAGTATGTTTATTTTTCTCCGAAAAGATATCACATAAACCTTTATGTGAATAGCCCATTGATTTTAAGAAAAACATGCACAATGCTGTAGCATCTTCCACTGTTTTGATTTAGCCAAGTAGTTACAGGGACAGCTCCAAGATGGCAGCCATATTTCATGCATTGCAGAAGCCAAAGCAGGGTCTACTCTTTATTATGTCTATAGAAACAGATCTGCAGCTATCGGAGACATTTAAGAACAGGATGTTTTGACTTTACTTTAGATTAGAAAAGCAGCTGTAAATAGAGATTTGTTAGAGCAATTTGTCTGCTTCACCTTCATAAAAACTAATAACACTATAGATTTTACACATGGACTTTCTTTTTGTCACCATGATGTTATGTTGTTTCAGATAAAAGCAGACCTCATGTTATCAGAATGCATTAATCTCAGCAAACTGTCTCTGTATGTCACTATTGCCTTAAAAAGCTCCTTACCTCCCCTTCAGGGTCACTGTGGCTCCTGTTGGGCTTTTGGTGCCATCGGGTCTCTGGAGGGCCAACAGTTCAGGAAAACAGGTCGACTTGTGTCACTGAGTGAGCAGAACCTGATGGACTGCTCCAGACCCCAAGGCAACAGGGGCTGTGATGGTGGTTGGATGGACATGGCTTTCCAGTATGTTAAGTCCAATGGGGGTCTAGACTCGGAGGAATCCTACCCGTATGTTGGTAAAGTACGTGTCTTTTCAGCTGAAAAAACTAGAGGAATATCCTGCGAATGTTCACACAAATGCAGATGCAAATAGAATTGGAAATTATTCATTTGTATGTATTTCTATGTCAGTTTATGGTACTTTTTTAACAGTACAATCTGGATTTTCTTTGTTTTTCAATGGTTTTAAGGACCAGATCTGCCAGTACGACCCCAGGTACAACTCTGTCAACGTCACAGGGATTATTGATATTTCCAGAGGCAGTGAACGATCCCTGATGGAGGCCGTGGCTGCTGTTGGGCCAGTTTCTGTTACCATTGATGCTAGTCAGTCTTCTTTTCAGTTTTACCAATCAGGTTCGTTTTTAAATAAAATGCCATCTGCTTCATAAGTGATTCATTCTGTCTCCGTCTTTTGTTACTCTGAAATGTTTCAGATCGTCAAATACATTTTTTTACAAGTACATTGAAAATCAGTTCCCAAATGATAAATTCCTTTGATTATGGTATAGTCATTTCTTAATGTCATCATGTTCAGATTGGACTCACTTGATGAGATGATAGGACTCTGGTGTGCTATTGCTTGGTTGGAAAGAAAACCTGCAGCCACTCGGCACTTTCTGGAACCAGTTTGACACCCCTGCTCTAAGCCAAAACAACCATCACGTCTTTGCAATAACAGCCACTGAGTCTTTAAAACAATGAGAAATTTTGTCTCAGTCTTCTTTTCAAAATCAAAGGCATATGAAATACTGTTTTTGCCAACCTCGTCTTGTCAGGTGGGTTATGTTAAAAGGGTTTCTTAATAGGTACAAGTCAATCAGTACTCAGACATGCAAAAAAAGGCTGTGATTGAGAATGTACAATATAGATATATAAGAAATTAAAATAATTTTCAGCTCAGCCTGAGTCTTTTTTCAGTGGCAGCACAATAAAACTGCATTAAAACCTTTTAATGTCTCACATTATTGTTTGTGTTTTAGGCATCTACTATGAAAAGCTTTGCAGCACCTCCAAGCATAACCATGGTGTGGTGGTTGTTGGTTATGGTTTCCAAAAAACCCATGATTCTGTTGAAAACTACTGGATTGTCAAAAACAGGTAAGATCTTAGATATCATTGATTTTGCTGGATTTTTATGATATTATCATTTTTTAATGTTCAGTTGTTTTTTATTTAAGAGTTCAAAATTTAATATAAGCTACCTAATGTAATGACCTTAATGTAGTTATTTCATTGTAGTTTTTAAGTATTTTTACAACGGTTTTATTGTTTTACTTTTATGGTTTTATTTAATTGTATTTTTCAAATCAATACAGTTTATAGCCCAGAAATATTGCAAGTTTGGTTTAAATATATTTAAATAGAACCAACTTATACTGTTTATTTTCTTCTTTTTTTAAGTCAGATCTGATCTAGATTTTGTTTTTTTGACAGCTGGGGCTCAAGGTGGGGAAACAATGGCTACATCTACATGGCTAAAGACAAAAAGAACAACTGTGGCATTGCATCCCATGCCAGCTATCCTCTGGTCTGAGACGTTTTACTCCAATATCATGCAGTGGAGAAATGGAAATCAGCTTTATCCTGACTTCTGCGTTAATATGAGCATTTCCAAAGTTTTATGACCAGTGAAAATTGGCTTTTATTCAAATACTGTATAGATAAGCATAGTCATGGGGCTTAAAACATCTTAACATATTGTTCTTACAGTATAAAAATGTGGCAGTAGCTCATTAACCACAGCTTGTCAATTAGAAGGCTGTTTAGTTTGATTTCTTTACAACTACAGGCTTCAATATCCTTAGTAAGACATTGGATCCCTTTTAGGTAAAAAGGTGAGAGACTGAGTTTGAGTTGTGCGCTTCTATCACCTGTACGTTCCGTAGCATTTTATTTTGAGAAACATAGGTCTGGTGTGAGGACAAGCCAGCACCAGGTGCTAGCTGGGTTTAAACACAATACCAAGGAAAGCATTTTTTTAGAGTGTGCTTTCTTTGCTGATCATCGTTTTTCTCTATGCTGCATTTATAGATGGAATAGCTTGAATCTAGGTTTTAATATTTTTTCCAATGCCACCCAGACCACTTGGCTATTTGGTCCTGAATCCAATACAAATCTGATCTTTTCAAATGTGACCTGCGTCTGAACAGCCAGGTCGCCTGGGTCTTGCTATAAAGAAGCGACAAGAAAAACAACCATGGCAGACGATTCACTACAATCTGGCACTACCATCCATGTTTACTTCCATAAACACAGAGCACGCTGGCCTGTGATGTAATTGCGTCCTCTACTGCGCATCCAGGACACTTGCGTTGTATGACTGCAGTTCACACAGGAGATCACATACAAGTCGCATATTTGGAAATATGAACAGCAACGCAAAAAGTCGTATTTCACAAAAAAAAATCGGAATAAGCATCAAGGCCTGCAGTGTGAACGTAGCCTTATTGTGTGGATCATTCCAATGTAATCCCTGTTTTTCCATTCTTGCTCCTTGTGGTGTGGTGTTCGGTACATTTTATCTTTTATCATCAATAAATCCTCCAACAAATTATGCTGCCTCCAGTTTCCATCATTCACTTCTGCAAACAAGAAAAAATCCTCAACATCAGTAATTTCAAACAACTTATGGCATGATTGTTATTTTTGACCACTTTTATTTCACTTTCAAACTGACATTAAGTGAAAACACATCATCTGACAGTACTGTATGTCAGAAACTGTTTTGAAGAATCCTACCATAAATAGATTTGTGGAGAGCCTAATCAACACAGGCTTTTAAACATCTTTTAAACAATCCTGCTAATCTTAAGCATGCCGAATCAAAACACCCATTTTGTCTCTATTATAACAGTACTGACTTTATCGCTATTTTCTAACGGCAGAGATGTTTGTCAGAATGGTCATAGATCACATGGTTTCTACAATGTGTGTATAATATATTTGGTTCAACCTACAGTATGGCATAGAAAAAAAAAATACAACCAGCCTTTTCCTTTGAGTTACATGTTTTTTATTTTTAGAGGTCTTAGGATTGGACAATGGACTTAGTAACTCACAATTTCTACTATTCAGTCTTTATTGTGTTTATCTATTAGAAGACATTTATTTATTATCAATAAAATAAAATATTTTTCAGTTGATAACAAAATTTCTGGGGTAGTGAAAAACATAACATTCAACATTATCTCACACATATTTCTCGGCTGCAGCTTTTATGAGAACTTCTTGACAAATGACAGGTACTCGTTGACGTCATCTGGCGAGCCAACAACGAAGGGCACCCGCTGGTGGAGAGATTCTGGCTGAATTTCCAGAATCCTCTGAGTGCCTGTGGTGGCGAGGCCACCCGCCTGCTCAATGAGGAAGGCGATGGGGTTGCATTCATACAGCAGCCGCAGCTGTGGGAGGACAGTTTTTCAAAGGCATGGAGAGAAAGACATCTTAACAACTGATCAAACTTTTCACAAAACAATGACGTAGCTACTGTTGAGGGGAGTGTTGGCCTAGTGGTTAGAGCAGTGTGCTTGAGCTCTGAGAAGATTGCAAGTACACGGTTCAATCCCCACTGCCTGCGCACTGGCTCCCTGAGCAAGACCCTTAACCCCACACTGCTCCCCAGGCACCGCACAATGGCAGCCCACTGCTCCCCAAGGGGATGGGTTAAATGCAGAGAGTGAATTTATCCATTGTGAGATCAATAAAGTTATATTTCTGTAGTCACTTTGCTTCAACAACATTTACCTGTATGCTGATGACTAAAAATGATGGGATATTTGCTAAATTTAAAAGACTGAAAAAGTTATGAAAGCAGCTAGTGGGATAAAAAGAAAAAAACTACATCTATGAATTATCATTGAAAATTAATTAGAAAAATCAAAATAGCAAAACCACACGTATGTTAATGTCTTATGATCAGTTATTGGACTGATCTTTAAACTTCTACAGACTGAAGGAGATTCAACTTTTTCCTGAGCATATTACTAATTCATATGGTTTGCTCGTGCTTTGGGGACTGATGGTGACACCTGAGCATAGTTTTACTAATTTATATATTAACAACGAGAGCTAGGCAGCTGCTTCAGGCCTCCAGAGCAACAGAGGCTTCAAAGAACATTAATAATCACAGTGTTTGCGTTCATACATCTAGGAATAAGAGGTCAGCTTTAGATATAAGAAAACAAATGATTCTGTCTGATCATTTCTATGTTGTACTTTGGCAGAAGAGAATTTAAAAAAACTGCTATAAAAATATAACATTTTTAGATATGCAAGGAATGTGTTCAAATGGCTTTTCATCATGTGACTCTTAAAATTAAAATGTCATGAGTTTGAGCAGTTTAGTAAACAGACATGGTATATTATTTTCCGATTTTGTTTCTCGTTAATCATTATGAAAATCCTGTATGTTTAAAGCAGAAATGTTCGATGAAGGACAAGAAAATGTAGATATTAATTTAGATGTAGTAAACCATCATACTGAAAAGTTTCCAAATCGAATCCCACCAATTATTTAAATTTGATGGATGGTTTTAGTTATCTATCCAGCAGAAATAATTGGTGTGTCAGTCAGCAAAAATTCTTGCATGCATCAGTTTTGCCCAATTATTACATAGATGTTTTCAAGTGATGCACTTAAAACATTAACTCTTCAGTGTTGATGTTGTTACTGGAACATTTTTCACTCTGCATTTAGCTTGGATTATATAGTAACAAAAGCAGCTACTCAGCTCAGACAGAAGCTAAATCTGGCTTGATTGAAGTTTTATTGTTTATTTCTTTCCATACATCATATGTATTTTCAGATCTGATTGTAAATGTGTCGTCTCCTGAATTCACAGAAGCTTTTAGTGATCAAAAAAACATTATAATTAAATAATGTTGGAACAAGGCTCTATTCAACCTACATATTTTTGGGCCCCCTCCTGTAAAAAACAAACATTTTCTGCGAGCTGTAGCCGAGCTAATCGGCTTAGCTTTAAAAGAATCCTAGATAATTTTCTATTATTTACTGAGATGTATTTGCAAACAAAATGAACTCAAACACAAATAATTTGTAGCATCTGATTATAAGTATGGTAACACAAACGTCAATTAGTAAAGATTCCCTTAAACTTGATATTTACATTTTAAAGTTTGACCTTTTTTATAATCCATTTCAAACCCACCAGATAAATTAATAATACTCATATTAGTGCCTAACAAAGAAAATTTCAGAGCCATTTGAAAATGTAACTGCATATGTAGATGTTAGAGTCGGTTACAGTACACTAAAGGACAAACAAGTCCGGGCAGATAAGCTGGCAGGAATGAAGAAGGTAAAAGGTTGTCAATTATCTTTACTGCAGCTCTCTAACATAAATAAACCTCATATATCTGTGGAGGAAAAACAGCTCCAACCTCGGGTTACACAACCACTCGAACGCCTTTTTCTGTCAAGTGAAGAAGAAACTGCTTTACAGTTACAGCTTATATGCTATTGTTTAAAGTGAAAGAACTTTTTTAACCATATGTATGGTGACACGAGTACTGTATGTGTTTTGAACTAACTCTGTCTTTTTCAACTCACAAACAGTTGGTTTGTCGCATTTAGACATGATTTCACATATTCTAGAAATATTTATTTATACATTTCATCACATGAGCCGTACAATATGTGCACAGCTGCTCCAAGAATATAAGACTAGAAACTTAAATCACAGAAATTGTATTGTGATTTTTTTTATAAACTAACTGAGCTATATTGTCATTGAGGCAGTTTGATTTTTTTTTTTCTCTAAAAGAGCATGAGGAAATCATAGTAGATTCAAAAGAGTTTTGGACCCTCAAAAAGAGAAAAGTTCAGTTTGAAATTATTTGAGGTTTAATGTACAAAATTGAAGAGCAGTTTCCACCTTTGGTCAAGTTAGACAAAAGTAGTTTAGATCTGCAGAAGGAACATGGCTCTTTGAAACAAAAAGTTTGAATGTATACTACAAGAGATTTGTTACATTTTTAGGTTGAAAAACAGTAGTTGTACTTTAAGAAAAAAAAAAATACTATCTATCTCTGGGCACCAGAAAGATCCGGCGTGTATATCTCTATAGTTTGATACCGTTCTTGTTTGACCCGTTTTTCAGCTGTATGCAAATCTTTTATAGATAACATACTGTATACATCAGGTCTAAAAAGCTAGAATCCATCCAAACTTGGGGCTTCATTTCAAAGTTTAATGTTAGCTTAAACCTCTGTTATTTCTGAGCTTCTTAAGAAATTAATGTGGAATAAATCCCATTTTGACAAATTAACCTCCAGACTATTAAAATTCTTGATATTAAATATCATTTGTTTTTAAATTTGAAAATATGAAATGACAGAGATTGCATTATAATATTTTAAGATAGATCCTTGGAGAAGAAACCTTTTTTGGGTAATAAATGTGAGATTACCTTTCCTTTTGGGCTCTTCTCATTTGCAGGATACATAAAGATCCCTCCATAGGCGATGGTGCGGTGAACGTCTGAGACCATAGAGCCCACATAACGGGCCCCATAAGGTGAGCTGCCATCCTGTGCAACATAGAAGCAGTCAATTAAATGATCTCATTATTTGTGAACATAAAATAAAAAAAATTGCACAGTCAGGATTGTAAGGTTATACAATTCTGCTTATCTTAAATCAGAATCCAAAACTGGTTTACAGTTTATCATGCTTTCTCAATGTTAAAATTCCACATTTTAATTAATTTATTTTTTTTTATAGTAGACCTTTTAAAGAAATGTTGATTCTGTTATAACCAGTTAGAAGGCATTTTATTTTATCTATCCATTTAATATTGCCTAAAGACTTAATCAGTGTTATTTATTTGAAATGTTCTTTGCATTTGCATCTCAAACTTAATGACATATTTTTTGTTTTTATGCAGCCAAACTTGCATGTAGGAAGATGTTGTGAATTACTATGGGCTAAAAGCTTACAGTTCTGCTGCTCAACACATTTCTTTATAAAATAAACTACAAAATCAGATGAAAAACTGGTTAAAATATTTGTACTTATTTTGTAAATATCAATGCTTGGGATTTACAGACCATTTTGCTATACCTATAAGCACCACATGTACTAAATACTCCACTAACTTTTTTTTTCTTCTGAGTTTTGACCTATTTTACTGTAACCTACTTCAATGGATCTGCGTTAATCATAAAGGATAATCGATAACCGGCAAATCTGCTGCTTAGGAAACACTCAGCGGGGTCAGAGTCCACAAGCAGTAAATATGAGAAATACATGAAGCAAACAGACATCTTTAGGACCTTTTTGGAAATTGTGGCTATAGGGTTGTTTACCCCACAGATTCCACAAACCGAAAGCTTTGCAAATACAAAAAAACAAAACAAAAAAAACAATCCTGCAGCTATGTTTCTGGCAGTTGTTTTTCATGCTCAGAGTCACGAGCTTGTTGACTCACCTCCCACTCATCTAGGGAAGGGTGTGTTTGGACAGGTTTACTCAATGCACACGTTAATGCACACAAAACTTAAAAACACATTCAAAGAAAAAAACATATATAAATCATCAAAAAAAAAAGTTGTAGATGAATGAAATGTGGAAGATTTTTAGGGTTAAACTTATTTAAAAACACAAATAATTTCTTATATTAAGTCTATTAAAAGTAGAAGTTCAGGTAAAATTTTCTTTTATCTCTGAAACCAGAGTGTTCATGATCTGACTTTTTCTTCTTTCCTTGACTAAGGATTAATTTTTCCAGACAAAACAAATGAATCTCTATGTGTTAATCTATGTAGCTTCTTCTAAACCGAGCAATTATTTTCCAACTGGTTTTCAAACACAATAAATAAAAGGATGGCCGTTTAAGAACAGAAAGGAAAAAATGCTGTAAAACTGCCTTCAGTTTAATCCTCTGAAGCGTTGAGCCATGTTTACGTTACTCTTTAACCTCGTGATTTGAGCCGTTGCGTGCTGCAGTGAGAAAAGCCTGCAGTTACTGTTTCCTTCTGCTGTGTCATTGTTATGATCACAAGTGTTCCAGGATAAAACGGTGGCACAATGTTTTCCTTTTTTAGCCGCAAAAGCTTTACAAAAACGTACTTCTGCAAACTGAAATAGCAAAAGCAGTGAAACCTTTAATACGTCTAAAATAAGAGGAATGACATTTCAGCCTAATGCCTTAGATTTGTAGCATTTAATCTAAACGAACGACACAACTTCTGGAACACAGACCTTCAGAGAGCTCAGTAGAGATGTGATATCTTTGGTAAAAAAACAACTACAACATATTAGTTGTTGAGTGGGAAATACCTTTCTTTATGTACCAAACTAAAGTCAAATGTCAGGATGTTAGTCTGAAAAATGAAGTTTGGTTCAAACTGGGTCTTCAGCAGCTCAATGATCCCAAAAACAGCAGAGAAGTGTCAACAGAAACACAGAAGAAGAGATGTCAAACCTAAACATCAGCGGAACAGAAATGTTTTAGTGGGACCTTAAGAGAGTTTTACAAACAATTAGAATATTTGAAAAGCATCAAGGAACTGAAGTTACATGAATAAAAAAAAACAGTGAGCTTAAAGTTGTACATGGTGTCAAAGTCAAACTGGAACTTATTGCTGATAAAGGTGGCTCCACACAGGGACACCTCCAGTGGGCTCTGGATGGGGTCAGTGATATTAAAGCATGTTGCTATGGTGAACTTAAACTTTAGGTCCGATTCAACCCAAAAAGCTAATAATCATCTTTACGATACTGTAAACAACGCCACACCATGTAGGTTTATGTAAGAAACTACCAATAAGCTACAAAACTGCATGTTTAATATGTTAAAATTTTCCTTTTTCAGACAGTGAACCATTTAGTGTCCATAAAGCAGTTATGCGACTAAGTTTTACATTAAATATGAGATTTTGGCCAAGAGCTAATCCTAACAGTGCCTCTCTGTATCTCAGAGTTTATAAATCAGTGAATGGCTCAGAACCAAAATACTTGTACATTAAACATTTTATTCCTAACTAATCTCCCAGGTTATTGATATCATCTGCTCGCAGTCGTGTTTGCATTCCCAGAAACCAGATATTTAGAGGCACCTTTGACGTTATATTTAAAATATCAGAACAATCATTAGTTTCTATTATTATGCTGCTGAGATCAGCCTTTTTGTTTGCTTTTCTCCTGTTTTCCTTTATGTCGTCTTGTCACTGAAATGTACGCAAATAAACTTGTATGGTCCATTTGTGTTGCTTTACACAAAGATATACTCCTAAAGGTGATGGAAACTTGTTAACGTTTACCATCAAAAATATCATCAATACATTTGATTTTTTGATCATCTGAAGTAAGTTGTTAATTTTCTCTGACAAAATGTTTTTTTTTTTCAACATTGCTCCATTGTGTTTGTCAGCAGCGCCATTAAATACTTTTTCATTACATCTGTTCTCCTACTAACTAAATGACATTCAAAACGGAGCAATGAAAAAACACTGAGGAAATATTAATTAGTATAAAGAGAAAAAAGAAAAAAAAACTGTTGATTAAGAGTGAATCTTTGTATTAGCAGTCCAGCAAAGTGATGTGGGTGTCCACTGAAAGAACGTAGACTACTGTCTTTAGCTGTGACTGTACAGGATGAAATGTCACGGCTGAGGAAATAAGCAATAAAAAAAAAAAGAGGATTTGAGGTTTACCACAGTAATTCATCAGTGATGAGAGGGATGCCAATGACAGAGTCAGTCATCATGTGTGTAACGGTGCTGAAGGAGTGCTGAGTGTGCAGCACTGGACATCAGAGTTTCCGGATGACCGCCTGCAGTTTCCTGACGTACAGCAGGTTTCCTGCTTTGAGCTGACGCCGCTGCCTTTCCTTCTTCCCGTCTTACCAAACATCACACTGCTTCATCAGCTGATCTTCACACGCTACAGTCGGGATCTAATCTCTGTTTGCTTGGTTTTGGTTTTTACCACCTGGCTGCATTGAGCAACTTTCCCATCTTTACACATGTGCAAAATGTTTGTTATTTATCAATAAATGACTGATTTTAGCCCCTAATATATATATATAGTTATATTAGGAATTTCAATACATATTGTTACATTAAAAAAGTATGAAACTGTGTAATCGTTGCTAAGAAAATACAAATTTTATTTAACTTTTTAAAACCTTTTTGTCATGCTTCTGCAATCAGCTTTCTGTAAACCTATTCATGCAGATCAAGTGCTTCATCAGGACTCACATGATGAGCGTCTTTTTTAAACTCATGTCTCAGGGCTGAATATTATTTCTGAACCAGCTAAAAAGATGCTTCTGTTTGTCAGCGAGTCTTCCTTCCATTTTTTAGCTTTGTGCAAAAAAGAAAACGTACAGATGCATCTCATGTTTCTGGCTCAGAGAGACTCACACAAGCTTCTGCTAGTCGTAGATTTGAGCAAAAAGCTCTCACCTCAGGATACTTCTTGTGTTTGAGGTACTCGTTGATGGAGGGATGAAAGTATTTGGCGTAGCCTTCGTTCAAACTGTAGATCTTTCCCTTCTGCTTGATCCTCACATTCCTCTCAATCAGGATGAATTCACCGATGGCCTTTTAGACAGGAAAAAAATATTCAGATATCAGATCCTCAGAAGAAAATTGGTAACTTTAATGATGTGTTAATAGAAAATGGTAGATAGGTTTCAGTTTGAAGTTTAAAGCATAAAAATACAAATTGAGCAGCTGTAAATCTGTATATTGGCTAAAAAGAACGCTATTTAAATTTAGCACAAGCAAAAAAGTGAGTCATAGTCATCTTGTTAAATATAATAAATGAAGAAAATTAGAAAGCACCTCTGAGAGTGAGAAGAAAATCGAAAAGAAAATGTCCTGAATATAGCACCTTCCAAGACGTAGCTACATGGGTTTCCAACAATTAACAAAAATATACGTTTCTTTTTTGTTTTCAGCAAAGCCAAAAAAAATGATTTTAGAAGTCACCTTTATTAATATAAAACTGTAGTTAATACAATTCAAATGAATCAAAATTGAGACAGTGACCACTGCAAGCTGAGACTGTTAAAGATGGAAAATAACACAAGATAGGAAATCCTCGAGGTGGAGGGAGAAGACAAGATAAAGTGAAAAAAAAAAATTGCTGATTAAAAAAAAGTGGGTCAAAAGATCATCTAACTTAACAAAATTGAGAGGAGAAAAAAACATTAACCAGGAAAGTAAAAATTTATAATTTCGCTTAAATACTTAAGCTGCATTTATTATGTTGGTTACTGTGGGATAAAAGCTGGTGTGACTGGGATCTACACATTGGGAAATTAGTGTAATTTTGTGGTACATTAAATACTGTCACAAAGTATGACTAATCACGCAATCCTGTTCTGAAGGGTGCAGAAAAATGATGATCAAGGATCTGGAATCTCTGTTTGTGCAGCATGTGATAAGGTATGTTAAGTTCAGCATTGCCTTCTCCTTTCATAACTTTTTTCCTATTTAAGTATGAACTAAGCCTTCTGTAATAACTATGGGTGTTCTGATACTGCCCCCGATTGGTCAAATAAATGAATAAACACATTTAATAGAAAGTAAGTCATGCCGTCAGTTAAAATTTTCATTTCAGCATGTGACACACCTAAACATTCATCAGCGTAGACAGAGAGTCTGCAGAGTTTTACATTAAACGATATGATTAATGAGAAGTAGTTTTGTAAAAGTGTCAGCAGTAATTTGTAACCATTGGTGTATAATCTAGTGTTGAATCAGAATCAAAATCAGAAATACTTTAATAATCCCAGAGGGAACTTACTTTTGTTACACGCTCCAGTTACTGTTTTATATATATATATACACATCCAACTATACAATATAATAAAGATAAAAAATAAGAATAAAAAGAGATAAAATATATACACATATAGCTCTTCTGTATATATATCTGTACGTATATCTATGCAAATATATATCTGTACGTATATCTATGCAAATATATATCTGTACGTATATCTATTGTTGATCTATTTGATCATACCCTAGAAATGCAATGGCAGTTTTGTTTTTCTGGTGAAAAATGATGTATGCCACAATTTGAATCATGAGGTAAGGTGATGCCAGAGCATGATGATCTCAATGCATCCTGTTTCCTGCACCACTAGAAGGACTGTCATCTAAAATAAAGTTTATATATAAAGTTAAACATTGTTCTTTCAAAGTAGAATTTTGGGGAAGACTTACAGGGTCCAGCATGAAGAAGTTGAGGCCGGCGCCGGTACTGAGGGCCACCAGGGTGGCACTGCCGTACAGGGCGTAGCCGGCACACACAATGTTGGTCCCTTTCTGCAGGGCGTCCTGCTCTGTGGGCTCCCCCTCTGATGTCTGCATATTAAAACAACAATATAGAGAAAAACTGCTTACTGAGAGCTGGCCAGTTCATAATGTTTATTAGTCTACTACAGTCGAATAATAAAGGTTTCCTATTTTAAACATTTAAAAATAAATTCTTGCTTTTACATTTTCTACTGATTTGCATTTTTGTTTTGAAAAACATTATTAGTTCATTTCTGTCCATTGAAAAGCATCAAGCTGTTATTACATCTGTTTTTATAAAGCTGTTAAAGGTTAAAGGACTCAGTTATAATTAAAATTTCCAATCTAAAAGCTATATATTTATTTATGTCCAATTGATTTGATCCAAAATAAAAACATGTAAGTTATAATAAATAAACCCAAAAAGGTCTTGTATTTCTAATTACTTATACAATATTTTAATTTCCAACTTAAAACAGACACCCTGTATTACCATAACTGCTGCAGAATAGACTGATTAGGCTCCTAATGTAGGAAAATGTAACTGTACCACCCTCTGGTGACCACAGCTTGTTACTGCAGCTAAGAAGAACTTTAGAAGTTCATTTTTGTGGAATCAATCTACTTTGAAAGGATTCTCAGATGTCAGCCTCACCCGTTTGTAGATGGCGAATATGGTGCCAATAGAGGCCAAGCAGTCGATGTTACTGGAGCCGTCCAGAGGGTCAAAGCAAACCACATACTTTCCCTGAGTTCAAATAAAGAAAACATCCGTGTTTATATCATATTGAAAAAAATCCTACAAACAAGCCTGCATTCAAATCCAACCAATATAAACTCTATGATGGAGTCTTCTTCTGAGGGGAAATGTGCTGAAAAACACCAAAGGGATCGTCCTGGACGTCTCCCCCACAGCCAACATAGAAAACTCATTTCTGCTTGTGTCCACAATCTAGTACTTGTAGTCATAACACACATGTCCTGTCAAAAGGTTAGGAATGGAATGTGGATGGACCAGCATATCCAGAGCTTCACCATTCAGCTTAGCTCTTTCACCACCACAGACCCCATCAGCATATCTCCATCCCCCACTTAATCCAGCAGGATACTCAAACTCCTCTGCTTGAGGCAGAGTCAACCTTTGCAGAAACAACAAACATTTGGTTTGACTAAAGAGATTTTAAAAAGCCTCTGTCCATCCAAGAAAATGTTCCTCAGTGTCCTTTATCTAACGTTTATTCTTATTATTATGACATAAGAAAAGATTGGTGATTTACAATTTAACATTATATGATCAGCCATTCAAAATAAAACAAATATATACATTCTTAAATATACCCCATTAGATGACTTAAGTGATGAGACTCTAGATCCAATGTGGAAACATTTTACCCCCAGAGCAAACAAACAAGGACACATGGACACATGCAGCACTAGTCAAAGGGTTAAAATTTATTTGTTACTTTAGTGTGATTGAGAAACAGAAATAAACCTAAACACATTTAAAAGCATTAAAGCAGTGGAAGGATTTCTCTTCTCAAACATTTTGGTTTCTCTTAAATGTTTCAGATCATCACAATTATACATCTGGTTTTCAAATGATAAATTAGGGGGGGAAAAAGAAAAAAAATATTTAAAGTTTTACTTTGTCATCTTGATCAGGTTGGATTTTAAACTTTGAGTACTCTCCAAAGCCTTACCTATCCTTTGGATTTGCTAGTAAGCATCAAGTTCTGTCACATGACCAAAGTGTGCTTGAGCTTAACCTCATAATCTGATGGCAAAAACATTTCTTTTAAGGATTTTCTGGTTTCCATAATTCAGAGTAAGTTTAACTGATCTACTGAGGCAGGTGTGGCCAGTAGTGCTTTACATGTTTCCCCGGGAGTGATTGTACTATTACTTTAACTTGGAAGTGTTAAATTTCACTAATTATGGACCAGAGTAACTTAGAACCCAGTAAAGAACAATGGCAACATGAGAGCTTAAGTAAAGGAAGGAAGTATGGAGAAAGGCATGGTTAACAACTGAAAGTATTCAAGTGAATGAGGAACAACTGAGTCTGATTAAGGCAGATGAAGCTGAGGGGAGAAGACCAATAAACAGGAAAGAAACAGAAAAGAACTCTAATTAAAAAAAGTTAAACGTACATGGAAAACTGGAATGAACACTGCAAATACAAAAAAAGTAAATCAACTTTTCTAGAGATAAATGTATATTCCAATTGATTAGAGTGAATAATTAAAACAACGTGCCAATGGAATAAGATTATTCACCTTTCAAATAAGAACAAAACATCTCCATTATTTTATTTCATGTGCATTATTCAAGTGAAAAAATATAATTTCCATTGGTAGATCTTATTCACCAAAACAGTTAAAAATGAACTTGTGTTACCCTTTTGTCCTTAGGAGTGATGATGAGCTCCTTGTTCTCCTCGGACACCATGCAGCAGGTGCCGTAGGACGCCCGGAGCATGTTGATGACCATGTCATTGGACAGCACGTCCAGCTTCTTCACATCATCTCCAGTCACATTCACAGAGCCGGCCATGCCTTGCCTTAACATATCAAACCAGCAGATAATTAAGTTTAGACATTTAGACGCCAACCATGTTTATTAGATTCAATTCAGTTTATTTCTATAGCGCCAATTCAGAACACGAGTCATCTCAAGGCACTTTACAGAGATAATTCAACCAGATCATACAGTCAGATTGATTAAAAGTTTTCTATCTGAGGAAAACCAGCAGATTGCTTTGATTCATTGACTCGATATCAATCCCTCACTCCAAGCATGCTTATAGCGACTGTGGAGTAGTAAATTTGACTTCTTCATTGTACGAAAAACACACATTCCCATTACTGATCTGCTCAGCTTGTGAGCATCTTTCAATGTTTTTCTTCGGACTTTGACTGGTTTGTGACTCATTTTCTATTAGGTCAGTCTAAAAGTATCAATCAACTGTTTGAGGTCAACAGAATAGAATTAAAAAACTAGTAACAGGAAATGAATAGCTGGGTGTACACTAAGAAGCAGGAAATGAATACAGAGAAGGCCTGACACAGAGGCTGATAACTGTTATCCTTCACTTATTTTTTACCCTCTTTAGGGTCTGTTTTATCATTATCTCCCTTCTATCTCCTCTTTTTGTTTCATCTTTTCTCCTTTTTCTTCTGTTTTTCTTCTTCTGTTCTATTTACATTGCGGTATCCATATAATCTGTAAAACTCCCTTCATAACTATAATAAAGCGATTTATATTCATAAAACAAGCGGAACACTATGGCGATAGCCGTACTGCTCCACTTGTAAAAGTAAAATCTGTTGTGCTCTTTTTGGCACCAAGACATTATTCTTACTGCCACACTGCCAGACAGGACACTGTAAAAAAAGAAAAAAAAGAAAGAGGAAATGTTTTTTCTGTTCTCTTAGGCTCACTGAGGTATTTGTTTCTGTACTGAAGTATTTTCACAAAAACCAGCATGTGTGTGGACATCTAGCTGGTATTTCTGGTTCTTTGTTAAACTGGTTTTTCTGTGAAAGCAGTGAAAGAATTTATATTTATACGGTTTGCAGCAAAAGGGAGTGAATGGAGGACCTTTGTATCAAGTAAGGTATTTGGCTTGAGTTTCCTTAGCTTATCATTAGTATTTCATGGCTTCCAAATAATGTTATTTATCCTTCTAACCTTTTATTTCTCTTTTATTATGTCCTGTAATTATTCCTTTTGTAATGTGAAAAAGGGATTATGAATAAAACAACTTAACAATAGATAAAATTGCCTTTTCTAACCAGTTGTCTTCTTAAAATCCCTGAATAAGAAGGAAACAACTGAAAATGAAAAGGAAGTATCATCTAGAGGACTGTGGGGAAAAAAATCTACCAGCTAGAGCAAATACATCCCAAAGCTCCACATTTTTTATTACGGTAAGATCCTTTTCATGTTTTTGAAAAAACATGATGGGGATTCAATAAAACTACTTTTCATTAGCATCATACTTCTGGGGTAATTTAATCTTTAATTCATGCAAAACACCCTCTAAAAACTCCTGAAGGACTTCCACCACCATCCTGCAAACCTGGCAAATCTCCTTAAGTCCCCAAACAAAGAACTGGTTATTGCGTCAACTTTGAGCAACTACAATGTTGCTCAAATCTTTCCATTCTGTCCTTTGTTAGATTTAATATTTCATTTCTCTGAGATAAGAAAATCCAAATCAATCAAAACCAAACAGAGGTTCCTGTTCTGCTCACAGCAAAGCAGCACTATCTTTACTTTGCTTAGAGGGGACATTAAAACCAACATCACTGCTCCACAGCATTACAACAGAACTGCTTAAACATATGACTAGGAGAACAATCTGACACGTCTCCTCAATCTACTCAGGAATGAAATGTCAAACATTTGGCCCCTAAAATGAAACCCTATCATCTCTGTGAGGCTGTTGTACAGCCGGCCCTCACCTTATGACACTGAGGTCAGTGTCCAGGTCACAGATTCTGATTCAGCAGCTGAGGAAATGCTCATTTTGCAGCTTTTTTCAGCCACTGAAGCTAATCTGAGGTGGTCTATATACCCAGCCAAAGTCAAACTTGACTTTTTATGGAGGGACGGGCGAGTAAGGTGGTGGTAGAAATCACAAACATGTATTTTAATTAATTTATCTACAGAATAGGGTAATCCGTAGTTAAAATCACATTTCAATAATTGTGGTTTTTGAGCCTGCTGTTGTAAGGAGCTCAGCAGCTCACAAAAAAAAAAAAAAGTTTTCTGACAAATAAAGGGTTCAAAGGGATATTAAAGACTCAACTGCTTTCTTCAACTGAATGTCTTCGAAGATGGTTTGAATTGCAAATAAGAATTAAATGATCACATCAGAGTTTTCTCCAGAAAAGCTTCAGAGATCTGAAAGTGAATTTGAAACATTACACTTTATTTTATAATTATTATTTTTTTTTAACATATAATAAAATTTTTTGCAGGATTGTCCATATTTTTTCTTTTTAACAAAAGCCTGGTTTTAATGAATCTAATTGTAGCATTGTCCAGTCAATGTTCAGACTGTCTTATATACTTTATGCATAACTCCACTGCCAGTAAGCTGATTAATCCAGGTGTGTGGCCCTGTGTAACCATGACGAGTTAGGCCAGCCACACCTGTGTTAATCAGTTTGTCCAGTAATGAAAGACAGAAAACAAAAGATCTGCCAGAAGTTCAGGAAGCAGTGGAGTTAGGTATATAGTCCATTGTTCTGATTTTCGTAACCTAACCAAATCTAAAGTTGACAGAAAATATTCCAAACAGAAACTAGAGGCTCCGTTTTCAACTTTGAATGAATGCCTTTTGAAAACTAAACTTGGGAGATTAATGTGGACCAGACTCAGGATGTGAACGAAAACAAAACAGAACATCAATTCCAAAACTCAATGTGTTCAAACTGTACTGTATTTTACTTGTAATGGATTAGCAGAAACCCTTGAAAACAAAGTTAGTGTTTGAGGGAAGGCCTTATGCACTAGGTTAAAAATAGCTCTTTTTGTGTTACCTTTAAGCTGAGTTCTTTTAAAGTGAGGACGAGTCTGTTTGGTCCAGCTTTCATATATATATAAAACCTTGGTCCAAAGCCTTTCAGGTCGACCCACATCTCCTAACGTAGACTAATGACCCAGCAAATAAGCAGAGTTTTAAAATATTTCAACTAAACCAACAAACAGAAGATGGATATAACACAAATGACAGCACCATGTTGTTTTTTTATCAGCATGTTAGTATTGATTTTTATGTCCTCTAGAAGTTTGTTATTTGGGGTTATTTTTGAAAAGGCCATTAAAAGATGTAGTTGGAGGTTCATAAATCCAAATGTGCATTTAAAAAACCCTTTTTTTCACACACAGCATATTGTTTAGGTCCAGATTTAAGCAGCAACTTATTAAAACTGGACATGAACCAAAGTGGTGCAGAATCTAAAAATGTAGAAAAATGTACCTTTGCTGATTAGTGTCTCAATCTCATTGTTGAGCACCACATGTTTGATGCAACCAATACAAGACATGCAAAGATCACCCCAAACTGAGGGATCTAAGTCTTGGGTCGGTGAGTACTTACAGGTGGGCCAGACCTGCCTTACGCACAGCAGAGGAAATGGCTTTGATTGCGGTCAGCATGGCAGTGAGGAGCTGGGTCATCTCCCCAGTGGCTCCTGGGGCCTGCCGACCCGTCTCGATGATGAACCGGGTCAGGGTCCAAACGTCTGTGTCAAACGCTGACTGGTCCGACATGCTGGGTTCTGGTTCTCCAAGCCTTCCTTGCAGGCAGTGAGTTTAGATGTTTAGCCTTCAGAGGACGGGCTGGGAGTGAACCCTCTCATTACCCACCACGTCCTTTTCATTCTTAGGGCCACAAGGGCGAGTCAGGGGATCTATTTGTGAGAGCAGCCGAGCGTAGACTGAGTGAGTATTTGGAGATATTGGTGTCAGGTGTCGGCTGCAGAGACATGCAGGGCTTTATGCAGCACATGAGCTGGATTTATTTGGTTTGGTAGGATGCAAATGATCTGAAAGATATATGTTCATTGGGCAGTAATGGACCAGTAATGTTTCCAGAACATTTTTTTTATTAGGATTTTGCTCCTTAAATGTCACCTTAAACATACAGTTTGAATATTCCTTTTGAGCCATCAGTTTATACACCATCTAAAGGATTTTTAACTTGAACTTTTTTGTGGTCTGCTTGGTCAAGATTCCACAAACACCCAGGAACAGCAGCTCCTTTGAGTTTTAAATGTCACACTGCATGAAGAACTCCATCTGACCTTTTAACTAAAGGTCAGATGAGCCTTTTAGGTTAAAGGGCAACTCTGCAGGATAAAGTATCATTTAACATTTATAAAAAGTTTTATGCAACCGTTTGCTTTTAAATAAACATCTTTATCATGATGGGTGAGTTTTGTTGTGTTTCCAACTTATAACATTCAGTTATGTCCAGTTTTTGCTGCGTTTTGGCTTCCTGCTTTACTCTGTAACATTGCACAGTTACATTATGTCAGTATTGGCTAAAAAAGTACACCCTGCTTATTTTCAGGGTTTTAACTCATCAGGACATAACAATTTGTTCTCCTACAGGATTTGAAGATACTTCAGTCTAACCTAATTTATCAAACATTAGAGAACAGATCCCAAACCATCATTATTTATCAAAGAAAGCCCAGATGATTAGTCTATGTGAAAAACCGAGAGCAATGTATGATGTAGGTTGTGTTTTAGGTGACTAAAATTGTGAGTTTATTTAGATTTTCTGGTGCAACTACAAGCACCGGACTTAGATCCAGGATTTCATTGTTTCCATGCTCTCTTATTCACCCTTGTTGCAGGCTGGAAATGTGCTTACCTCTACCTTTGCATATGTAGATCTGCAGAGACCAAAAATGAAGTCCCTCTGATATTTTAAAAATGCATTTTTTAAGTTGCCGTTCCGTTGCAAATTATTTTTGCAGAGCTGTGCCTTATTAAAAAGCTGATCATCAGATCAGAGCCCACCTCTGTTAATGTTGTAGTAGTTTCCAGACTTCAGCCTTTATTTTGTGCTATAAATTAACACAACATGAAGACAGAACAACATCGGCAACAACATTAAAGAAGCAACAATTGCTACCTATTAATCACAGAAGGGTTATATTACTGAACAAATAAAATCTACTGTTTTGCGCTAAGAAAGATTATTCATAAGCACATGTTTGGCAATAATGCAATTAACCATGTTTGGAGAAAACCAAACAGAACCGAGAACTGACTGAACCGTATAAAGAGCACAAACAAAGCAGCAAACTGAAGAAATCCAGGAGTTACTTCAGCCTAGTTAAAGTCTAGAACTGAAGTTGTTCCGTAAAAGATTTGAAGACGTTTCGCCACCTCTCCAGGAAGCTTTCTCAATTCAAATGTCTGGATCTGCAGTGAGTTTGAGTCTTACATAGACAAAGCCTTGTATCGCTTGGAAACATGCAAATGTTAACCGGGTCGTTTGGTTCCATTGTTAGCCTGTAATATCTGAAACCTGTCTATGATTCTGAAGGTCGGTCGTTGAAGGGGGGGGATTGCCGTTAAGGGGGGGATTGTCTCCTGTAATGCCTGAAACCTGTCTATGATTGTTAAGAGTCGGTCGTTAAGGAGGTATTGTTCACCAGCTGGAGCGGGTAGGTGCTTCGTTCCTCTGTGATGAGGTGGGGGTTGTGGTGATATCTGGAAGGGATCATGTCTATGAGTGAATTGTATGTTTTTGGAAGCTGGAATCTGAGTCCACCACCTCTGTTTAAAGTTGTTTTTTCTCTCTTAACATAGATGGCTTCCTTCACGCCCCTCTCAAACCACCTATTTTCTTTATCCAGAATGTGAGCATTCTGGTCCTCAAAAGAATCTTGTCCAGAGGAGGCTGCTCTTCTGTGTTGGGCCATGCGTCTGTGGAGAGGTTGTTTGGTTTCTCCAATATAAAGATCAGAGCATTCCTCGATTCAAGTCTTTGTCTATATAAGACTCAAACTCACTGCGGATCCAGACATTTGAATTGAGAAAGCTTCCTGGAGAGGTGGCGAAACGTCTTCAAATCTTGCAAACCAAGTCCAGTGGATATTTTTTGAACTTTTACGGAATGACTATGACCTGGATGACTGAGAATCTTCATCAGCAACTGAAGTTGTTGGTGATGCTTTGGTGGGACTTCAGGTGATGTGATGGCAGGATGTGCAGCCCTACAAAATTGATTTAAATGCATCACTTTATATTTGTTTACCATATTGTTTTTTATTCTTTTTAATTATGATTTACTACATTTGGTTGACTGAATTTGCCACATTTTTCTTGTATAATTTATTTTGAACTTATTCTTTTCTTTTGAGTTGCCAGTTCCTGTGACGCTGCTATGTGGGCTTGGCTGGACAGTGAAGCAGGATTCCCAGCTGCAATTACTTAAAATATTTTCTCTGTTTGCTGATTTTTTTTATTGTATAGATTAATCTGCTCTTTTTGTTGTCGTTTTGTTTAGGTAAATGTTCCCTCTTGTGTCAAAATGGCCTCATCAGCCAGTACCGGTATATATGTTCCCCTTGTTTGTCAGTTTGTTAGGTCAATTAATACTTCAGTTGAAAGTTTGTTTTTTCTTTACCTCAATTTCATTTTTGGGCCCAGACTTATGTTTAGGGTTCATCATTTTGTAGTAGATAAATCTGTTTCCATTTTCTCTTCATATTTCCCTTTGCTTCTCTGATTATTATAATTTTTTTTTTTTGCACAGTCACTCACAGTATCACTTTGTTTTTCAAACAAAGCTTTTCTATTACAGCTTCATCTCGCTTAATGACCGAGTGGAATCCATTCAGTATTTCCGTACACTTGGGATTGATTTGAGTCATTTTAAAATCTGATAAAATATCAGTCTCAGTATGTCATCAGACATACAACCACAGACCTTAGAGAAACATTACTTTCTTTTTAAAGGCGAATGTAATACCCAGCCTATCCGTGTTCGTGTTTGTCTTAAGGCCCACTTCGTTTGCACAGCATAAGGCCCCATGCTTGTGTAAACTTTATATTTCCGGATCACTTGCTCTGCTCCCTGCCTTTTGTAAACGTTATGTTACATTTTATGACAGTCTTGAAGTCTTAAAAAACATCACTAATTTTATTAAGCAAAAAAAAAAAAAAAAAAAAACAGAAAAAATCTTTTTGATGTATTTAATATATTTTTTTCCAAACATTAGTTATGTTACATGATAAAAGCATCACATTTTGTGCATAAATTATATTTGGTCTTTTGCATATATAAATAAAAGGCATATTTGGTCTCCTTAAGGCACAGTTTTATGAACTGGAGAACAAATTATTTGTGATAGAATCACTCAAATGTATTTAAATCTGTTTTTTGGCACAATGTTGATTTTTAAAATGGTTTATGAACAATTCATATATCATCTACTTCATTGCTGTGAGTAAAACCTGTTTTCACAGAGAAAATCTCTCTTGTTCTTTTGGTCACAACAATCCTTCAAAAACACATCATCATCCAAACCCTTTTAAATCCTTCTAAGCCCCTGAGAGCACCAAAAGTTGTCTCTGCTGGAAGTGGGAGAACTTGGAGAGCGAGTCGAGTCAGTCTCCGCCTCACTTCGACGCGTGCTTCTTGCAGAGGGCGATGTACTCCAGGACGTCTTCGGGGGAGCCCATGGCCACAGGAGCGCGCTGATGGATGCTTTCAGGCTGGATGTCCAAGATGTTCTCAAAGCCTGTGGAGGCCATGCCGCCCGCCTGCTCCATGATGAAAGCCATGGGGTTGCACTCGTACAGCAGCCGGAGCTTTAAGCAAGAGGGGGAAGTTTAGTTTCCTGAGCTGGTGTTAAACTATCAATGGTTCCTCTTTGGTGTTAGCTAGTAAAACATTTGAAAAAAAAAAAACACTAAATATTTCTACAACAGGTGCATAACTTTTAAAATGCATTGATACATTATAAGTGGAACAATCATTTTATACCTTAAAAACTTCAAAGTATATGCAATGATGTTTTTTCTATACTTTCTTTAACAGGTGTATAAAGTCGATGTGACAATAAAGGCACTTAATTTAGCCACAAAGCTGGATCAGGACATGTTTTCTGTTGCCACGGTGAACAGGCTGGAAAGAGTTAAGGCTCTGAGTCTAACTGTAAGAAAACTACAGCAAAGATGATCAGAGTATCTAAAATGGATCCTTTCAAACTGCAAAGCATGTCAAGAAAAGGTATTTCCTGGCCAAACATTACAAACATAAAAATATTTATTTGCTGAGCTAAAAGTGACTGTGTGCTGTATGAGTTTTTCACAAGCTGATTTTCAGGATGTGTCTGGGAAAGAAAAGATAAATGTGACAAAGCATCACATGCCCATTGTTAAGCACAGTGGAGGATTCATGATGCTGAGGGCAGGTATCTCTTTTTTTAAGTCCCTGTGGTGTTTTTATACACTAATTTGTATTACAATCTTTTTTTTTTTTTTTAAAGTGGAATTGTTTTACATAGATTTTTTTCCCAATTGCTTTTTATTTTACTTCAATTTAAGGTTACCATGGAGATTTATCCTTTCTATCTGCGGTTTTTTAAAGCCTCTTTGGTATTCATCCCAAAGGTTAGAAAACGCACAGATGTTTTGCATCGAGTTTAACCTACAAATACTATATTAATTCAGTTATTTTTAGAAAAAGTAGCAGTATTTCATGTTAAGTATTAATGAAAACTGTGTAAAATTATTCCCCATAAGGATTAAAATGCAGGAACTATCAGCTTGAGAGATGTATAATTTCTGAGATGTTTAACATCCTCTACTGGAGGTTTACTTCAATAAAAATGAAGAAGGATGTGAGAAGTGAAGAAATAAGGTTGTAACAGAGCGGTCGGCTTACTGGCATGTTGTTTAAGTCAGAGTCAGGATAAATTCCTCTTAAGCAGTTGCACTTTGAGCTGATCTCTGGTGTAGCCTTTTATTTTGCTCTGATATCATCAGTAAAGGAACCATATGGACCATTAAATGAAAAAGGTGCTTTACTGATATAGACAGCTGTGGGTGTTTTCTCTTTTTTTATTTTCCCTGAAATCTTCTTAATATAAATACATTTTGGAAATCAATATATGTTCATAACAGTCTGGGAAATGCTTGAAGATGGTTACTTCCTCATCTAACCTAATATGTTTCAGTGCAAAATGCAAGGTCCACAAAGATGTAGATATTTAGAAAATAGATTGGACTGCACAGATTCAGGCCCTTTAATCCAACATCAGTGTATGACTTCAAAAATTCCCTTTTGGGAGAATTGGTTAAAAAAAAAATCAATATAAATGAGTTCTTTAGAGATTTTATAAAGCTTTCCTTTGCTAAAAAGGGTGGATTAATGTCAATCTGATCCCATGGATTAAGAATGGGATGTCACTTTAGTTTAAATGCAGTTCAAGGACGGTGAGAAAACACTGAAATGGTGTGTTTGTTTTTATAAAGCTTCACAAAATGACAAGGAACAAGCAAAAGATTTAGTTTGAAAAAAGAAAAAAAGACTATAACAAGTTTGAAAAGAAGTGATTTTTAGGATAAAATTCCTTGTTAAAGCGTTTTACAGAATAAAGAACCCATATCTAAAAACATCACTGTCTTATTCTGTTAATAAAGCTGGATTTCACTAAATGATATACAGATTTTTTATGTACGCGTTTCCACCCCTTTCAACTGTTAGTTTTAGCACATTTATTCTAAGGGGGAAAAAATACACCAAGAAAGGTGTTGCTTTAAAACAACAAATGTTTCTATATAAATATCTGAATAAATAAATAAGTTTATATATATATATATAAAAAAAACTTAAACGCTAAAGGAAACAATTTTTATCTGATCTGAATACTTAGAAACATTCTGCTTTTTTTAAGTTTCAAGAAAGCAGAATAATTTATATTAGCCCCTGCTAAAAAAGAGAAAGAAACCACGTTATTTAGGTAGGTCTGGTGTGTGTTCATGCTCAAGCAAGGGAGTTAAAATTAGATATTTTTTAAATAATTTGAAACTCAGTAAAATACAGCTTGGTGAGGACTCAAGAAAACTAAAACCCTTCAGACCTCCTGCAAAACTGCAGTGATACTTTTATTATTCAATACTGGCAAGTACAATTTCAAGGTTGGAATTGTAGAAAATTCTTTACAATAGGTGCCGTATTTGTTGAGGCCCAGTTTATTATTTTATGTTTAATATTAGACGACAGCGGCAGCTGGACCTTACCTTTCCCTTGGGGCTTTTCACATTTCCAGGATATAAAAAGATTCCTCCGTACATCAGCGTTCTGTGGACGTCCGCCACCATGGATCCAATGTAACGCGCTCCATAAGGCTCACTACCATCCTAGAAGGGCAGACAGTGTTTACAGGAGCAAGAATAAAATACGTAAATATTCTAAAACATCATCAGTGTTACCTCAGGGAACTTCTTCTTCTGCAGGTATTCTGTGACAGCTGGGTCGAAATACTTTGCATAACCTTCATTCAGGCTGTAAATTTTGCCTCGTTTCTTGATCTTTACGTCTCGCTCAACAAGGATGAATTCACCTATGGCCTATTTAGCAAAAAGAACAATACATGTGAATGGACAATTAATTAAATTAATAAAAAAAAAACAAGTTCTATATGAAATAAAAGGTCATTGGGGAGTACTGACTGGGTCCAGCATGAAGCAGTTGACTCCTTGGCCGGTGGAGAGGACGATCATGGTGGCGCTTCCGTAGAGGGCGTAGCCCGCCGCCACCAGGTTCCTGCCTGGCTGTAGAGCGTCCTTCTCAGAAGGCTCATCTTCTGTGGTCTGATGGACGAATCAGATTTTTTTAATAAATGTTACTGGTTCGACTGGTTCTGGTTAATAAGTGTATCTATAATTAACTATAAAATAACTTAAGTTTTACTTAGTAAATAATTCAAAAATTTAAATAGAAATGTGTTATTTTCCTCCACTACAGCATGTGGTACATTTCCACAGACATTAATACAGTATAACAGAGCTGGCATTGAGCATTAAACAGTGATGTGATTTAACACTAAAAATCTTTCAAGCGTTTGGGATCTCTGAACATTTATTATGATAATTTATTTTTGTTCAACTTTGGTTTGTTTTTTTGTTGCAAAAGGTTTTGCCAGGCTGTGTATCCAAGTAATTTATAATATGACACGTTTTTGTCTTTATTTTTTACTATATTCATGAGCTTTTCATCAAACTAAACTAGTAATATTGATCTCCTCAGTTTTTAAATTAAAAATACTGCTGGAATTTGACATCTGTAATTTAGTTTCTTATTCATTAGACTTGAAAAAGAATTTCCAATTTTTAACACTTTATATTTTTGCAAATAGTAACAATTTGAGAGACTTCTGATAAATTTACCAGATTATCTACTATGCAATAATGATTTTACGTATAAATGATATTTATCAATACTACTGCAAATTTTGTACAATCTAAGCCTTCAACAGTACAATACAAAATATACAATTTAACTTAACCATTTCTTGGGAATAGAAGGAAATATATATATATATATATATATATATTTTTTTTTTTTTTAAGTGATATCTAGAAGAATCAACCATAAGTCCCCTTTAGGAAAACAGTGTATGAAAATAATTGTAGGAAGAAAGAATACATCATAAAACTAAAAGAAATTCAAGCCCCAACAAGGTAAATCTCAACATATTTTATCTCTTTAAGACCTAAGATTAAGGTTATTAAATAATAGCTTTTTTTTTATAATAAGCTAATGTACTTTAATTTCAGTTTATAAGTAAGATAAAAAGTTTATCAATGAAGGATGTTATTACCTTTTTATAAATAGCAAATATGGTTCCAATTGAGACAAGACAGTCGATGTTGGAGGAGCCGTCCAGAGGATCAAAACAGACAATGTATTTTCCCTAAAAAACAAAATAATAAAATTAGTGGCAGGATTATTGTGCAGATTTCAAATGTTTTTCTTTAACCTTAATAATTAGCGTCACCAGGCCGATCCCAGGATTTATTACATCTTTTTACAAGTAGCATCTGTCATATAGGCATGATAAGAAAAGGCTTCAAACTCATAATATAAATTCCATTATGCCATTCGTATGTTTTTTTTCCTTCACAGGGCAACACAAAGACGAACCCCTCTGCACACTGATGAAATTTAAAGGCAAAACCTATCCAAAAAGTCCAGCTTAAAGACTGGAATGGGATTCTGGATGAGAACCCAGGGAAACACATGCTAACCCATGTAGAAAGAAAAAGCCCTGGTTGGTATCTAACCCAGGACCTCCCACAGTGCTGACAACTACCACAGCATATATAAACATTTGAAATAATACTCAATACTGCATCAGTGATTTAAATAACATAGATATTATGTTTATATTTTTGTTCTGAACATTGTTTAGCGGTTAAGATGTGGTGATTTTACTCAAGGTTAACATCCAATAAGCTCGCTCTGCTCCTGTCTCACCTGTTGCTCCGAATCCACAACGATAACCTTTTCGTTCTCTTCAGACACCAAAACGCAGGAAGTAAAAGATGATTTCAACATGTTAATAACCAGGTCATTGGATAAGATGTCCAGCTTCTTCACCTGATCACCCGTCACGTTGGTGTTGCCTGCTATGCCATAACTGAGAATTACAACAAAGAAACAAAAAATGTTACTTAAATATATAGTCATTTCAAATATTTTACTGCAACTTAGAAAGTTTTTTTTTTTTATTCCATATAACATGTAGTGCTGGTCTAACCAGGGCATTGGCCAAATAAGACACTGCTTAAGGCCCCAGGGCAAAGTGGGGGCTCTCAGTATCTCAAAGAGAAATTGCTTGTTTTGTTTTCTCATGCTTGTATAATGATGTATATATCATTATAGTAATAAAAGCACAACTTGATGACATTATTATATCTTGAATCATGCAGAGATCATTACTCACACATGAAAATATATTGGTTTCCATTATCTTAGAACATGCTTGATATTCTATTTTGTATCTTGTCTGTTTTTATACAATTAAATTGATAGTTTTTATTATCAAAGCTTTTTTATTTGTTTTTTATTGTATTATAGGTTATTTTTGTTCATTATTGTTTGCAGTTGTAACCAAACTGTAAATAAATTGCATACTAGTTTTTGTGTAGCATACAAATAATACTGTTAAGAGCACTAACAGGGCTGCAATGAGTTTCTAATAGTTTTGTAACTGATCTGATCATTTTACTGTTGTTGGTAAAAATAAGGGGCTCCAGAATTGAATTGTGCTCAGGGGCCCAATGGAGGCTTGAGTTGGCCCTGATGTAGTAAACAGATAAGGGTTTGGCTGCAGGAAAAAAAAAAATGCAACTGATGCATGACGCTGCATTTCAAGCTCGTGATTGAGTAAAAAAAATGCAGCAACAACTGCAATGGTTTGAGATTTTGCAAAGGGTCATACGGCTGTGAAATCATACAGATGAAAGGAAACTTTCTAAAAAAAAAAAAAAAAAACTTTAGAGTGTTTTGGGGGGTTATCAGGTATGCGCTTCCTGATTGGTGCGCAAAAAAACCTGAACATCCTGCTCAGCATGTGCATGGAGATAAAATGTTGATATTTATGTATCAAACAAGAGGATACAACAGCTTAAAAATGTTATTTTCCCCTCAATGATGGTTGATAACTCACAGATGGGCGATCCCAGCTTTGCGCACAGCGCTGGAGATGGCCTTCACCGCCGTGCACAGTGAGTTCAGCAGCGTGGTCATCTCTCCCGTACCCTTCGCCTTCCTGCCCTCCTGCATCACGAAGCGGGTCATGGTGACCACGTTGGTGTCGAAGGTTCCCTGGTCAGACATGATGCCACAATATCCTTCTGTTGTCTGGGAGTAGAAGTTGGAGGAAACGCGGCAGGATTAATAAAGGCGCAGCGAGGCGGAACTCTGCAGATGAGGGGCCAATCCAGGGCTGCATGAGAGGTGTGGCCCCGGTGGAAACACAAGCCTGCATTGTGCAAATGTTTTGGAAGTAAAGAATGAACCAATAATACTATCTATGCAAGGCTGTGACTACAATAATAGAAACTGATCAAGTTCTTTGGCAAGAAACTTTTCGCAAGACAAGTTGTGCAGCAGGTTTATCTAAAACACATGCATGGAAATGGTTTTCCCCTCAAATGTCTGCTTTTCTGTCACTCATGCATGAGACATATCCAACAAAATGCAAAATCAGCCATGAAAAATCGAAGTAAATATAAAATGTAGGTTTTAAATGATGATTTCATATAGAATATATAATAGGATCCAAACAACCTGTCATTTAACCAGAAACTACTACATGCTGCAAAACGTTTGCCTTAAATGTCAATAAGTCTTGGGTTAAAAGACTTTCAACCCATTCCTATTTGCAAAACTGTTTTAGTTCATCCACACAAAGGGATCTTTGACTGTGATTGCCCACTTGATCTTAAGCCTAGACCATGAATATGCAATAACATAACCTTTGTTCAGTCATTTGTTTTGCAAACCCCTTGTTGATTGGCTTTGGACCATTGTTCAGGTATTGAAGCAAGAACGTGGTCCCCCACCATCACACCCACACCACTGTGTTTTATTGTTAGTGTGACGTTCTGTTTCCATTATGTTGTGTGTGTTACCCCAGATGTAACAGGAAAGTCACTGTTGGAAAAGTTTTCAATTTGTACTAATGTAACATAGGATTATGTTGTTTTTTTTGTCAGCACAACTACAAAGGGGCTCTACTGTTAAATCAGTAGATTGTTCAACCAAGGCAAGACAGACACATTCTAAACTCTATGCAGTACCCAGGAGTTTTGAATCCAAAGGGTTTCAACATCTGCAAAATGAAGAAATAAAACCATTAAGTAATGGGTCATCTTTGGGTTTTTCTGTTTAGCTGTGGTGCCACCCTGGAGGAAGGTAACTGGGCTAATGCAATCAACAACTTTAACCATAGATGATAAAGTTGGGCCTTTTTGTTTGTTTGTTTGTTTGTTTTTAATTTACTGTTTCTCTCCCAGAGAAAGGCTCCATCTCAACACCTTAAATTGTAGCTCATAACACCTGTTCCTAGCTGCTATTCTTTCTCCTTTAATCAGGTAAACATTAAGAACCCTATCCAGAGTAGAAAAGGCGCTCCAGAGTGCTGTGTTGAATCCAGATAGCATTAAACCTTGTAGAGTTCAAGCAGACAAGTATGTGGATGATACTGGTCAAAAGTTAGCTATAGCCTTCAGGAAAATAACTGCGGAAAAGAAAAGTTACACAGATGTGGCTAAAAGATTAAACTCTCTAGTAATAAACCCAAAACATATGCAGGTGTGTACGTTAGCCTGTTTTACACCAAGTACATGTGAATAAAAGATTTGGCACAGGGTGGCTGTGCCTATATGATCTGTTATGCAAAGAATTGTGGGGAAACATATAGCTCCTAGTGGCTATGGACATTATGTGGTCACTTTGCGATCTGCATTGGTACTAAAATGTAAAGCACAATTTATGTAAAGCACTTTGAAATGTCTTTGTACTGAATTGTGCTATATGAATAAACGTTCTTTGCCTTGCCTTGCCTTGCCTTATGTTGCCTTGCCTAGAGACCATCCTGCTTCCTGACCCTACCTCTTTCCTAACTGCCAGCACCATTGGGACACCCCTATTATGTGAACCGTGGAGGCACTTCCGCTTTTGCTTAAGTGCACTTACCGATTTGAGGTATTCAGACTGAGCCATAGCTACAGTATAGGTTCAGCTATTACTGTGACTGACTGTATCTGCTCTCTATCATCCTTTTGACATGAAAACTGCCATAGACCTGGAGCTGGTTTATCACAATCTTCTCTAGAACTGAAATTATTTATGGATCAGAGCTTCTATGTTCCTCTTGTATGTCTGTTTCTGTCTCCTTCAACCCAAGTCGGCCTCTGTTTAAGGCCGCTCACACGGAGTCTGGTTCTACTGGAGATTTCTGTCTGTTAAAAGGGAGTTTTTCCCTCTCCTCTGATGCTGCATCCATGCATGCTGCTTAGTGTAAGGGAGTATTGCAAAGTCACCAACACAACGCGGCTGACTGTCCACCATCACTACATGCTCATTGAGGAGGAACAAATTCCACAAAGTCGATGACTTGATGCAATCAGCTGCTTTTCCTTAGAAAGAAAACATTTAACCAATCTGTCTGTATGATTTGATTGAATTGAATCTGTAAAGTGCCCTAAGAGGAGCTACCTCCACTTTCTTGATTGATATTGAGTTTTTAAATCCAGATAGTTTAATCTCTTTATTCAAACTGGGTTTACACCACATAAAAACAAAAGGAACCAGTTTAGCTTGAACTACAAGAAAGGTTGTTGTCAGCACAACCAGATGTTGTGATTACTAACCCAGCAGATGGATCACTGCTTCTGCTTTTGGTGTTTCTTTTTTAAGATTTCACTTAGTTTTTAATTTACATTTAGTAATAGACATATTGCAAATCTGAGTAAAATGCTTAAAACCTACTAAAGTGAAATTCAGCTTTGGCAAACTGCTAGAAAAAAGTTCAAAGTACAGACAAATTGTATTCAGTTATAGTTACATGAGTAAATGTAACTAATTACTTTTCTCTCCTGGTGCTTTGTAACAAAAAGGTTTGCAATTCCCCCAAACTAATGGAAGAACTTTAGAGTACATATATTTAAACCATAGATAAGGGGTATCAATCCAAAAGTGGAGAAAGAATGGCAGAAAATATGAGATGGAAGAAGATCAAGAAAAAATTTTACATCAAAAAGACAGCAGGAAAAGGAACAAAAAGGAGGAAAGCTTAATAGAACAGAGTTCTCTTCCCCAAAAAGAAGGTTTCACTTTAGCAGATCATTATCAGATAATACAGTAAGAAATTTAAAATAATCTTTTCCACTTTTATCTATTCTAAACAATACTGCTAAGGGCAACCATTTAATATATTCCCCTTCACAAATGTAAGATTATGTTGATGTGGTCACTAGCTCGCTGTGTGCTGCGTTAGGCAATGTAGCGCCTTGAAAAAGATTTCATTTAACTAAGGAAGGAAACTAATTCAGAAGTGCATACTTTTGGCGCACTATGTGCCTACTGGAAAAAGTTTAATACTGTATAAAAAAAAAACTTTTTTAAACAAGAGCAGCATATTTTACTTTATTGATAGAGAAGAATAGGAATAATCCTAGATTTCTTTTCGATGTGTGGGATTCTATGTGGGATTCTCAAATAAGATATATTCCATTAAAAATAAAGGCCATTGGCACCATCTAAATATGATTGGTTCATTTCCAGAAGGTGAAGCAATATCTGAGGTAACTATTAAATCTGAACCACGTTTAAACTGTTACGATCCAGTTGAATTTTTAGAGTTAGCAAAACTTTTATCTTTATCTAAGTCTTTAACTTGTATGCTAGACCCAGCTCAGATCAACTTATTTAAGGAATTATTCCCTCTGATTTCCACCTCCATCTGTCTGTTAGAGGAAGATGTACCTCAGGCTTTTAGTAGCTGTTATGAAACTTTTACTTAAGACACTGTCTCTTGACCCAGATGACTGGGTCAATTATAGACCTATATCCAATCTTCCTTTCTTATCGAAAAATTCTTGAGAAAGTAGTTGCCAAACAAGTGTGCGATCACTTACACCATGATGAACATTTTGAAGTGTTTCAGTCTGGCTTTAGAGCTCATCATAGCACTGAAACAGCTCTGGTGAAAGTCACTAATGATATTTTCATGGCCTCAGATAATGGACTTTTATCTGTACTTGTCCTGTTAGATCTCAGTGCTGCATTTGATACAGTTGATTATAATATCCTTTTAGAAAGATTTTAACATTTTATTTTATCAAGGAACCAGAACACGGCTTGTTTAAATCTTATTCATCTGTCGGATTTCAGTTTGTTTATTTTAATGATACAGTAGCAGCCATTCAAAATGACCGTATCTCTATAGCTATGCTGCTAAAGGCTTAGGCTGCATGAGGAAATACTTACCTCTTCTCATCATTCTGCTAAATTCTATCCCTATTCTCCCATTTTGTAATGTTTGTTTTTCTCATCATAGTAGCTTCCTCTGGTCTGTTCCTGTTTGGCTGTGAGGCCATCCCAGAGAGAAATATCAGCTGTGCTGCTGCACCTTTGTTTGTAGATGATGGCGCTTGGCCTGTTTTTCAGTGTAGTCCTGTTTCTGTGTAGTCCTGGTCGGGGCAATCTGAAGAGCTGATTGACAGTTGCCTTTTGTATCTCTGCCTCTGTCTCCTTGAACCCCAGTTGGTCTCTGCAGATGGCCGCTCACACTGAGCCTGGTTATGCAGGAGGTTGTTTCCTGTTAAAAGGGAGTTTTCCTCTCCAATGTCATTGCAAGCATGCTTAGTGTGAGGGATTTCCTTCAAGTCAATGAGTCGATGCAATGAGCTGGTTTTCCTTAGATAGGAAACATTGAATCAATCTGACTGTATGATCTGGTTGAATTGTCTCTGTAAAGTGACTTAAGTTGACATTTGTTGTGAATTGCCACATTATAAATGAACTGAATTAAATTAAGATATATATCGTAAAATGGTTAAGGGCTTTACCAAGTCCAATGACTCAAAAGAGCTTCATCCAATGATCTGTCATTCAACCATTTATAAACACATTCAGACACATATAGAAGTTGTGTTTTAAATGTTCTTTTATTTTTAAGACATTAATTACAAAATACAAGAATGGTATCTGCTTTGTGCAGAACATACTTAAATATATTTTAGAAGCCCAAATTGCAATTGTGGCTGAGGAACAAACTCATTGTTGTCGTCTGTGGACCCTGAGACAGGTTGATTTCTACCTGATTTTTTAAGATGAATTAGATGTATAACTTCTTTAAGCGGAAAATATTATTCAGCAAATTGAGTCATCTAGCACTCTTTCTGCATGGAGTTTGCATGTTCTCCCTGAACATGCGTGGGTTCTCTCCAAGTACTCTGGCTTCCTCTCACAGTCCAAAAACATGACTGTTAGGTTAAATGGCTTCTCTAAATTCTCCCTAGGTGTGAGTGTGTGTGTGTGTGAATAGTTGTTTGTCCTGTTTGTCTCTGTGTTGCCGTGCAATGGACTGGCGACCTGTCCAAGGTGGACCCCACCTCTCGCCCATAGATGCTGGAGACCCCTCACGACCCCACTCAGGATAAAGCTTGTCAGAGACAGGATGGATGGAGTCATTTAGCAAACATTTACAAACCATTGAAAACTGTTGATAATTTTTTGAAGTTTTAGAAAACATAATTTTGGTATATGAGCAGTGGCAGTGGCAATGCATCCTTGCAGCATGAAGGTCCTTGGTTTGTGTTGCGGTCTTGGATATCTCTGCATGCCTGAGCTCTCTTAGGGTACTTCTAAGGCCACAATCCAAAATCATGTCTGTTAAAACACAATTATATCAACTGTTTCCATTTCAGTTTAATCCTAAAAACTCCATATTCAATGAATTGAAGAAAGTATCTGTTCTGAAAGTAAGCACGAGAAAATTTAATTTTTTTGTGTTGTTGTTGCTTTGCTTTTAAACATAGTAAATCATAACTTAAAAAAGTAAACTCTTGGGGAAATAAGTTGATAAATAGTATAATTATAACACAAGATTTAGTTAATTTGGTTTTCAAACGGTTTAACTTTATTAACAGAAAAAATATATAAAATCAACACAAGATGGCGCTCTAGATCCAGTTTACCTCAGGACGCTGACTGCTCCAGCTGGCCTATCTGTTGATTCAATAGTTTGGATTAAAGATGTATATTTTCAAATCCTCTTCAAGTATGTTTATATGTGCGTAGTCTTTTTCACTTTTTTTTTTAGGAGTGATGGAAGAAAGATATGTAAAGTAGTGCAAAGTGACGTTTCTGTCTGGGAAATAAAAAGAAACACTGATATCAATCCGCCAAAAATCGCAACAAGTTTAATATCATAAGAACTATATTAAGATGCGGAGGAGACACATTGACAGGTACGCCAATGTATAGACTATGCTCTTAACCAAAGTAGGCAAACACCTTTCTGTCTTTAGTTTTTCTTTTTATTCAGCTACTTAAAAAAAAGTTAATTAGACATAATTTTTGTACCTTTAATTGTTTCATTTAAAAAAAATTTACCTTTAATTGTTAGTACAGCACAGGCCTATTCAGTGATGCGTTTAGGTAACAGGTAATGTTTAAGCCAACTCCAATGCACCAAGATATTTAAAGCCCAGTCAGTAAAGTAGGCCAAGCGTTCGGAAGGTAAGCTACACCTGCGTTACTGACTGACTGACCTTCACTCCGCGCGCGCAGCCAGTGCGCATGAGCGCAGAGCGCACAGTACAAAGAAGCTGCTCGCGGTGCTGCGGACGGGACGTGCTCTATGCGACAGAGGTAAACTTTAACCCTGCTCGGGTTGGTGGGAAGTTACCGTGTCACCCTGAAAGTTCATCATTTGTAGAGCTGCGCCTCGAGGACAGCAGGGAAGAGGAGTTTAATCAAGTCCAAAGAAGAAGAGGAGCTGCAGACTGGGAGGCACTTGGCGTCTGGTGAGTTTCAGGCGATTGTAATTTTAGACTGCACATTAACTAAGCAGCAAGATTTCCCTGCTTTAGTCTGAGTTGTTCGGTTTAGTAACTTTTAAGTTGTTTTATGGTCAAAGTGGTGCAATGAGCAGACAGGATGAGCCGATCTAATGAAGCGCTGCTGGTTCAGCAGGATTATGGTTAAAGTCAGATGGCGTTTGTCGCACTTGCTCATGTCCGATTAGACAGTCTTCTCTGCAGGTGTCATGCAAAAATTTTTCTTAGTTTTTTCCACTACAGGACGGGCTGGGCTTTGAACTCGAGAATGACGTTTTTATTTATTTTCTTCTGATTTCCTGTCCTGCAATACAGATCATGACCGATTTTTTTTTTTCCTGCTTTTTGATTATTTTCCAAATTAGGCTACTATGAAATGAAAGCTGGAAGTTGCCAATTTATATTATTACCATTTTCAAAAAGGTAGCAGAAATAAAAAAAGAATAATCTGCATTGTGTTGTTTGCATATTTTCAAAAGAAACAATGGGTAAATCATTTTCAATATATATGCAATTTATGTGCTTCTGCAACAAACCAGCTTATATTTATTAGATTTTTAAATAGAAGTTAGTTATCTGTATTTCTGCTCCTAGAATACAAATGGCACTCAGTAATGTAATTGTGTAATCTTTAATTCTAATTTTTTATGCTTCTCACTTATTTTTTTTTTTATTGTGTACGTTTTTGGGCAGAAATCAATTCTCACCTGAAGCCTGAGAATGCCAAAATGTCATTTTTCTTTCGACGTGCTCATTTTCTCTGCCTCCTCCTCACATTCTTTTATACAGTGCAGGGATTGACCCTCTTACAAAAGCCCCTTTATGGGACGCTGAAAGGGACTGTCATCGACTTTAAAATGTTGCTTATGGGTGTAAATGAAGCTGCTGCTGTTCATATCTGGTTATCCCACTTACTGCTGGGTCTCTCTCTCTCTGACTGAGTGGTTGTGATGCACTGCAGACCTTGATGGTGGTCCCTATTGTTCTGGTGAACGACCGGGGTCAACCAAAGGGCTACTCGCTTTCTGTCCAGCTCTGAGGCTTTTCCACTTTTTCTTCAGGGATGATCTCTGAATTGTTACGGTGAAGAGTATAAATGTTTTGAAAGCAGGATAAAGGGATTCCCCAGCTTCCCATGTGGCACTTTTGATATCTTCCCAAACACATTTCTCTACACCAGGGAACATGAAGCCCAGATCTACAGCAATGCCTTTATCTCAGAGGCCAAACAAAGCATTCCCTCAACATAAAAGGAGCTTTAGTTGGGGCGGTCACATTTTATTCATTATCACCCACTTATTTTTGTGTTAAATTGACCTGCTGTCTGAGGTTAAATCTACTCATGGTGACGGATCTACTCTTAAATATTTGAGAATTTGTAGGGTTTCATGCTCAAAGAGCTAAAACGCTCTGAGATTTCTGACACATTAAGTTGATAAGCAGCCAAATGTAAGAACGCATAGCATTTCTCTTTGGCTCTTTACTGGTCCACAGCCAGGTGTCGGTTAGTACATCAGGCTTGGCGCCGTCTCCAGTCCAAATCTTCGGGTCGCTCTAAGCCTCTTTGGACACGTGTCTCATGGGGTCTTTCATTTAACACTTCAGTGAGACGACCCTCTGGTCCACAACATCAAAGCGGGATCTTCCCACTCAGATGTGACCCTGCCACCACCCCCCATCATCTCCCTGTGATTAGTCTCCCATTCCTCCAGTTTGTGGTTTAGACGAAAAGACTTCCATTCCACACAGCTCTTTGTTACTCTGCTTTTCATTGCGTGGGTGTTTGGTTTTTAAAGAATCCGCACAGTGGACTAATTTCTTATTTTACACAAGTCTCTGATTCCGGTTTTTGTCAAACATCTGCACATTCCTCTGATGTATTTTTTTTCCTTTTTTTTGTGCATTTCTGTGCCATAAATAATCCTGCTTTTGCTATTTCTTGCAACTTAAGCATGTATTTCTTTCAACCAAATGTCTTTGTGTCTTTTTCTTTTAGAGTTTCACAGCAGTGTAACCTACGGAAGCACTCGTACTGGTTAGAATGGAGGTGAAGGGAGTTGTTACAGCTGTTTGGGGTTTGAAAGTGTGGGACGAAAAGCCTACATTAGTCTCAGGGACTGCCCTGTTATTTTGTGATGTAGGGATCCTCTGCAGAGTATATAATGCTGACTGGGAAATGGCCAAAAGTAGCCTCTTAGCTCGAACTTTAAAAACCTGAAATATTAAATTCTGGAGAAAGTAGATTTAAAATGGAGAACTTTCTGTATGAAACAAAAGCAACAAAAAAAAAAAGGAGAAGTCAAGCCTCTGGGAATCCTCCTAAGAGATTTCCTGTAACCTGGGATAGCTGCCAGTAAGGCACCACACAGTTTGCAAAATGTGAGAGGAAGTCATTACTGGAGTGATCAAAGCTCTGGCAGAAACTGTAGAAAATCTGTTGAGTCAGTTTTTCTTGTGGACTTACAAGCTTACAGGAGTCACAGCGGGCCGAGGTACAAATTAGAGCAATCTGTTAAGTGGATTTGTCTTTTATTACAAATATAATGTGGACTATTTAATCTTGTGCGATGAATAGACGTGACTGGCCAACCAGCAGCCGGGTGCACAACCATTTTCTTTAACTTTAATGTTGGTTATTTACTCTACAGAAACTGGCAGGTTGTTAATGTTAAACATATCATCCTTGGCCTTCTAAAATAAGGAAGAGTAAATTTGTGTTATTTGTGACCAGGAAGGTCATTCTTACCTCTGTGTGATTCGAGCTGCTGTCTGATTCATTCCTGCGTGCTGCAGCTTGTGCGAAGAGGAAAACTGTTGCGGTGAACATGAACGAGTCGAGGGGAGGTGCTCGGATTAACCCTGCTTAAACCTTCAAGTAGGTTTCACAAAGATGTTTTGTTTGCTGGTATGTTAATCTCTTTCTCTCATTAATGCGTTCTCTAGCTGATTGTGTTTTCTTTATTTCTATATAATGAGGACGATTATAACGGTTGAGTGATATTCCTGTAGAGTCATGAGTCATTTTAGCAGCTCTTACTATTTATTTATTATGATTTTAAGTGTCAAAGAGACCATGCGTAGCAGAGGCTGTGCTTTCATGACTTGAGTTGGATATAATGGGATGATATCTGTGAATGAAGGTAATTACACACTAGGATGAGAACATAAAGAGACACTGCTTGATGAGGATGACTGGGAGGGATTGTTTTGACACTTCAGCAGAGTAGGGGGAGTGGCAGAGAGGACTGTGTGGTCAAACATTAAACTTCAAGGTACTCAGTTATCCAACAGAGTGATTACTGAAGAAGGTGAATCCCTCCTTAGACTTTTTGGAACCTTTCTAAAGAAACTTGGTAATTTTTTCAATTTCCCTGCAGTGCAAAAATACAAAGGATGCTCCACATTTTTTCACCTTTTCATTCTTTAAGTGCAACTGCTGTGTTTTATGCATCCATCTCCACCACATTTGCACATAAAGTCTTTGTGATCAGTTTTATTTTAACTTTAGTCTGACTGATGAGATGTCTGTTAACGGTGAAGGTTGTTCTTTTAAATTTAGGCTGTAACTTTGATTAAGCTGTTTTAAAACATGAGAATCTCTGGTTCTGTCCAGCCCATTCCAGATCTGCGTGTACATTTAGGGTTGCTGTCTTGATGGAAGGTGAACTTCTGTCTCTTAAAGGTTTTCCATCAGATTCACCTTGTTTTCAGTAAAATATTCCCATCAACTTTGACCGATTGCTCCATCCCTGCTGAAGAAATGGATCTCCCCAGGATAACCCTCCCACCACATTGTTTCAATATGAGGTTGGTGTATAAAATGAGGTAAAAAGCTAGTTTCTTCTCACCTTCTCTCTGCTCTGCCATAAAGGCCAAACTTTCTCTATAAATCTTGACCGTCTGTCCGTTATCTATTAGTGATCGGCCGATACTTGGATGTGAAACTGATCTTATCCACATATCTTATATATAGGACAGAGCATCGATAATAAATCGGAACTGGTTCTAACCTTTCAGTTCTCCCAGAATAATTAAAAATTTTTCTTTTCAATTTTTATTTTCGATGCCCAGTCCACCAACCAGAGGTAGAAGCGGGCTGATATCAGAGAAGAGGAATCGCCGCAGTCTGTGCACAGCCTTCTGTTTGTGCTGCAGCTTTTGAAAGTGAGGCTTAGCTTTAAATAAATGACCAATTGGCTACGTACAACACAGGCAATGGGATCTTATTATGCAAAGTAAGGTGCATGGTCCACATGATTTAAAAACTGCAGGACTCAGGATGAGAGCCTCATCCTGGACCTGCTGCACCGGTGTTGAGAGGTAAGCTCCCTAAGGGAATTTAATTTTTTCCCTTAATTCATAGCGCACCTTCTGCAGGGAGAGCAGAGCCTTTTTAAAAAATATTTTCTTCCTCTTCTTCTTCCTCAGATACCCGCCTCATTTCCTACACATTCAGGATAGAAGGAGAAGCCCTTAAATGTAGAGCTGCCAAAGTTATACATTATTTTTGGTGTAGGTTCATTGATTGTTTATTTTAGTTAATTTGGATCTGTTTGATATAATAAAACCCATTAACTGAGCAGTGGAGTATGAAATCTGTCCGCTTCTCTGTTCACCAAAGTAAAACCTCATTACTTCCATGTCTAGTCGAGCGGATCTAGGTTGCAGTAAATGATGCTGAGGATATAAACTCTGTTTTCCTGCCACGCTGCTTTTCCCTCCAGCTCAGTGAGCCTAGAACCGCACCGCAGCCAGAGTCAGGTACAAAATATAATCAAATTCTTTTATACAGCATAAGTACCTGCAGCCTCAAACAGATGAGCGTATATGTGTATTAATGAAGTTTTAAACAATAAATCTACAAGCAACTCCATAGTGAAAAATCATAAGATCATATTAGACTTCATAGGTTTGATATTTATTTACTGGTTGAAAATAATGCAATAATTTATGGTAACATTTATACAGAGATTGAGGTTGAAGGAATGAAAACACACCCAACCCTGCTTGTATACCTCTGTAAAGGTTTAAAAAGTCAGTTGCTGTCCAAACTGTAATTGGTTTCAGGAATGAAACAATTAATCGGACTAATCATGCTTAATAGATTATTGAAATGTTCATCAAATATTTTAGTAATACATTTTTGCGAAAGATCAGATTTTGATCTTAGCTATTAATGGTGTCTATTATGAAAACAAAAAAACATGGCATTGGTCAAAATCTGAATCGGTATGTCAGGCTTTTTAAATATGTGCATCCCTACTAAAAAATTAGGCTGTTTGGATTTTTGTTGTTGTTGATCTTTTATGTATTTTTCCTACCCTTTCAAGATGAGCTGATGCTGACTTTAATGCCGATACATCATGCATCACTAACTGGTATGAATGAACTAATCTGAAGCCTGTGGTTAGGCTGTGCCTTAAAGTTACTTTTGTTGTTGTTGTTGTTTTTTGTGGGTTTAGAGAGGTGTTGGACAGCCTTCAGCTAGAAAATACACCAAAATATGGCTGAAACAAACCAATAAGACCCAGCAAAACAGTCCCTCTGTTTATATGCAGCAGTTGTCTGGTCAGAGGATGTCAGTTATTGGAAATATCTCACCCATCATGATGTGAGTGACAGACGTGGCGCCTGAAATGTCACTGCTTTCAGAAAAATCCAGCTTGTTTCTTATATGTTAAACAGAACAGGGTTGATGTGGAGACAATCTAGAGCCGAAGTGCTACAGTGATAATCCTCCAGGTATGCAGGCATGCTCAGACTTTGCTGCTTGTCATGTTTAAGCATTCCTTAGAAAGGCACTTTTTTTCCCAGCTTTCATTGTAGGCCCAACTTTTTCTGCTTTGGGAGAGCTAAGCAGCTCCAGACAGCTGGCATGTTTATGATGGATTATGGAGGGGATTTCTAGAAGTGTCTGACTTTTGACTCTAAGGTTGCCCATTTCAAAGCCTTCAACCATATCTTGCTCTATGTGTGATCATTTCTGACTGATTTATTTGCAATCTACTTGTAATTCTGTATCCTATGGAGCTCTGTAAACACAGGGTCTGTTTGACTTTCAAACCAAATAGTTTTTGGTGACTGCTGATGGTTGTACAAACTGCTCAACAACAGATATCTTTAACAGTTTCTTTCTGACAGGTTGCTTTCACACCTGTGGACCTTGAACTCTACCCTGGGTTTTTTGTTACCGTAGTTTAAGCCAATATTGCTCTGAACTATAACATTTCCCTGATATGTTTCTGGATCTAAATCCTCTCCTCCTTTCTTGAATTTTGCATAACTCTCCGTGCATGTTTAGATTTTCATGTTCAGTAGCAGTTTCTTCAGCACACCAGTGCTATTAAAAAAGATCTTTGCTAAACCGCACAGAGTAACTGTATTTAATCACCTTCTTCAATGTATTGATATTAATAATCACTTTTTTTTTCTCATGGATCAACAGTGGAGTGAATAATAGAATTAACAATCCCAACAATCGTGTCAGTTTAAGTGCTTTCAGACATAATTTATTCAAATTTATTGTTAAATAAATAAAAAAAATCTTAAAATGGCGAATTTTTCACAACAAAATATAAATGTCTATCAGTAGTAGTAGATGCAGTGATGTCTCTAAGACGCTGATGAGTGTGTGCATGTGGTTACAGACCACACACACATATACTCACTGGCTGTTTAACATACTTTACTCATAGTATGATTTAAAAATCAGTTATTTCTATAAATCATCCTTAAGGGAATGAACAGAATAATGTTTTTGGTCCCTTTCATCCCAATGATGGAGATAGAAAAATACATGTTATTTAAAGGCTGGATATTCAGTCTATCCTAGCGCCGATACGTGCTGCTGAGTTTTTACTTTGTTGAATTTACGGTCAATTTATAAAGCAGATATTGCTTTTTCTTTCTCTATTTACATGATAGAAGGATATGAAGACACCAAAAATTATAGAAGTCTTAATTTAAACCATAATGGATAGACAATGGTGGGAGAAGTAATTATTGCCCTTCACATGATCTCAGGGCATGACTGCTAAATGCAGGAATCAGTGAATACATGATCGCATCAGCCAATACAGATAGAAGAGAAAATGCTAATATCCCAAAATGTGCGCCGGCTAATGTGTCGGTCTGTCTCTAGTCTAAATGCCAGTGCTGATCATTTTTAATGTTTTGGTCCAGTTTATTTCTGATGCAGGGATGATGTTGGAAACTCCTAAAATCAAAGGTATTTTCAGAATATTATTATAATATATTTTTTCTGATGTGGGTCCTTGACAGCACCAATAATGCAGTAAGTGAGCACAGCCTAAAACGGTAACATCTATATCGGATCTGATACTTTTTCTTGTAAAACTGATGTGCTATATTCAAGAGATATTGCACATCTAGGCTACCATCATATTCATCGTGCTAGGAGTGGTTTTGAAGTAAAGACTGATGGTACTTCTATTTATTTCTCTTTTCTTTAAAGAGGAGATTTTAAAGCCAGTTTAGATGGAGTAAAGGGCTTCCGTGGACCAACACAGTATGGCCACACCTCCCAACAAATGAGAGCTCTACCAGACTCTTCAACCAGCAGTTTCCAACTTAGTGAGAAAATGTGACAAATGAGAGCTGTAAATTTAGCTGCTCTTTATCTTTTCTCTCATTTGCTAACTGTTTCCTTTTCATTAGTGATGTTTGGATGTTAACAGCTAAGAAAAAATAGAAAATTGCAGTTGTGGGGGGACTCCAGCTGTAATTCGATAAGCAAAACGAAGAATATTAAATTCCCTGTTAACGTTGATTGTGTTTTGTTGTGATGAAAATATCCAAGCACAGTTCATGAGGGTTTTTCCCTCAACTGACTTTTCAAGGATTGGATTAAAGAAATAAAAATGTAGTTGGTTTTCCTTGATCTGCAAATGATTGAAGTTATAAAAAAACAATCAAAGAAAAATTTTGGTTATTTTTTTTATGCAAAACTACTTACCTTGCAAGCAAGATGAATCGACATGAGATCTGTGAATGAAAAAACTCCCAAAATGCATCCTACCAGAAACCAACAGATGCATTAGCCTTGATACAGAAATGTTTTCGACCAATGAAATGAAGTGACGTGGATGACACTTCAACCAATGGTGGAAGACTGAAGCAAAACTAACATGGCTCCATCGGTTTTAGCTAGAACACCCTAAATTTTTTGTTTGGAAAAATTATTGTGCGTGTGTTTCTCCTGACCGGATATGGCAAGAGTTCGATTTTATCGGTTAACTCTGTTACCAGGCAAACAAATAAAGAATGTGACATTTCACAGCTGCTACTGCTGCTGTGATTGGTTGAAAGCTTGACATTGAGGGCAGATGCCAAATCATCTTGAAGAATTCCACTGAATTTCCCCCCTTTTGCGAAAATGTTCTACATGATGCTTTCCAGATTGATACCTGTAGTTCAATTTCAGTTCTATGCAATGTCCATCTGACTTATGCCGCCAGGTTACAAAAAATGAAAAACTGCTTTGTGTGCGTGTGTTTTTATTTATTTATTTTTCTTTAACTCACAGTTTCCATTAAGATAGTTTGTTTTAATCTGTTTTTTTTTTTTTTTTTATCTCAGTCAGTTTGCTGTGGGTTGGTGTTAAGCTTCTATATGTAGTCCCTATTGCTTACTTTTCTGCACAGTTCAGCTTAATCAGAACCCTCCTCCTTGTTATATCAGGGCTGTTTTATCTATCCTCTGGACATGGAAGCGACTGTTTACAGCACAGAAAACCTCTGAGCCATGCGGCCCATAGTTACCAGTCTCCTCATGTTACTGCCTCCCTCTCTCACACGCTGGTATTGTCAGGTTACTGTGTGCGTTTTTGTGAGTTTTGGCTGCAGCCCCGGCGTGTCAGGAAACGCTCGGTGACGTCCCCCTTGTTAATCCCTCATTCCTCCCAGGATATTGGTCGGCTTTCAAAGGTTGCTGCAGAGTTGGATGCTTTCGGAAAGCTTTGGGACTTTTTAGATCCGAGGGAGGTGAGTTTGAACTGTGTTGGGTTTTAGGGAGGGGCGGTGTTTACCAAAGACAACTTCTTGGTCTAAGTGTTTAGGTTTAATCACAATCTTGCATTGAACTGTTATCACTTGAAATAACAGGAAGATATACAATCACTCAATGTAGATTGAACTTGATGTTCTAGATAGTTTATCAGTGATAGCAGTTAGATCTATACTAGTAATCTAGTTTTGACTCAATATTTTAATCATGAATACCTTTTAATCATCCTACTGAGAACTTTATTGCCGACTAACTTAACTGCTGCAGTAGTGTCATCACAATATCTGTGTGTGACATCACACTGTCGCTAAGGACTATATGGACGTAATTTCTGGTCTGATATGAAGACTTATTTTTGGATTAATGCTCTGCATAACTCCACTGTATTGAGGAAATTAATGGAAAATCTTAATCAAAAATTAGAATGTAAAATAAAGGAAAAGCTTGTAAAGAAAGACTTGTCAAATTATTTTAAGTGTGAAATAAATCCAATGATGTGAATCCACAAAATGCGCCTCTTTAACTGTGTTTGAGGGGGGAAAAAACCCCTGACTGTTGAGGACAAACTGAACTAGAAATTGTGCAAATAAAAGCATGGATGTAAAAACATTACGCTTGTTTGAGGAAGGGATTGTTATAAAGTATGAAAGCTGTGGGGAGGAAGGATCTACAGTAACACTCATTTGCACATATAGGGTGCACTGGTCTGTCACTAAAGAAGCTATTCAGCTTGGCAACATCTTAATGCATGAAATGAAAGACAAAGACTGATAGTGATGCTATATTTGCTAGAGGCCTCAATCTGTACACCTGTATTATTTCTACAGGGAATCCAAGGTCAGAGCTAGCTCTCCTGATGAGTTTGTCTAACCTGTTTTGGCTGCAGATAAGATATTTCTCCAACAAACCTTATCAATAGAAGATAACTGATGTCAAAGAAAATGCAGCTCTTTTCTTATGTAGTTAGATACTGTATTTTCATAACATCTAGATTGACAGATGTATGCAGATGTCTTAGGATTAATAAAGATGATTCAGTTGTTTTTTTTTATTATTATTATTAAACAGGGTTTTATTCTTAAATGTTTTATTTTTAAGAAATTAAGACTTCAAAAATGTATTCTTCAAAAGGTTATATTATTTTATAGTCCTATCTATACTTAACTAAAGTTTATGATTATTATGGGTCAATGAACCCAAACTACATCTCCAATCAATTTATAACTTTGTACTTTATTATGTTTTAGACCATGTTTTGCAAATCAAATCACTTTCAGAAATCTGTAAAGGTTCCTTAAGGTTCTTTGATTGATTTAATGTAATCAAGAACACGAACTTGGCTCTAACACCCAAAATCATTCCAAATCACGTGTTTTATTTATTTATTTTGTTTTTTGTGGCAATGAATAATTTGTGTTTTCTATAGAAAACTCAAATTGACAAACCTAGACCATCCACACACTGTCTAATAGAGACTGTCCTGCCTCTTTTTGGCGCGGTCTGTTACTTTAATCTGGAAGCTGCTGAGTGAGGAAGTCATTCTGCACACATTTAACATTCTCTTGGAAGTAATTAGCTGAAACTCTGGAACCACAGACTTTGATGTCTTCAACAGATGGCAGCAATCCTTTCCAAAAGCCACATGCCACTACAGAGCTGACAAGAAAAGGAATGGGAGTCTGATCCACAGCCAAACCTTATGGTACAACACTGGACTTCTGGTTAAATTTTAGAATTCACACTTTTGCCTTAGTTTGTTGGTTTTTAATTTAACGGCCAAAAGCCGCTCCTGATGAATTTAGAGGTTATCAAGCATTGAGAAGGAAAATGGTTTGGGCACTAAGGTGTTTTTGACTCTCCCAGCAAGCATTGTCCCAAAGAGGTCCAGACGTTCCTCATTGAACTGCAGCAGTAAATTATTTCCTCCTGTGGTTAGGGGAGATTTGTTTACCACAGAGATTGACTCCCTGGTGACACCATTGATCTTGTCTGCTCTGGTAAAAGCTTCTGTTTGCATGAAGCCCTGCTGTCTGCACACCACATGGAGAGGCTGCAGTTCATCATCACACACTAATTATGGTGGAAAAAATACTCTTGGGAAATGTCATCAGCCCACAGATGACGGATTGTATATGGAGTGATCAAAGTCTTAATGGGTGGAAACTTCTTCTTGGTTTTGTTTGTGAGGTGTGAAGACCTTTTGGCCTGATGTTCACTATCTGTAGTGTCTGGCTCTATGACAGCGGCCATCATCAGAGAGCTGTTGTGGACTGGTAATGGCCGGGCATCCTCTCCGGTTTCAGTTTCCACAAAGTGAAAGACGGATCGTCATGGTAACTCTGTCCACAGGTCCCCTAAACCAGCCTGTGTTCTGTTACGAAGGATTGATCCAGGAGGTAGTCAGGGTTAAGTTAAAAAAGCATGTTAACTAAAAACGTAATAGGTTTAAGAGTAAGATATTTACATTAAATAAAACAATTTTAGAAAATCTGAGTTACTGAGTCATCACTTTATGCATAGTTTTAGGAGCTGGTGGATCCATTTTATAACAATGTGGAAACAATCATCTTCTGCTTCATCTGGGCAGCATCAGCAGAGACTTCCAGACTTCCCTCTCTGCAGACATCTGCTTCAGCTCTGCCTGGGGGAAGCCCAAGACGTCCCCAGCACCAGCTGAGAGACATAGTCCCTCCAGCGTGTTGTTGGTCGTCCCCTCTGCCTCTACCTGGTAGGACATGCCTGGAACACCTGCAGAGGGAGGCCTACGGGGGCATCATACAAAGATGTACAAGACTCCTCAGCTGACTCCTCTCAATGTGGAGGACAAGAGGCTCGACTCTGAGCCTCTCCCGGATTACGAGATCCTCGCCCACCTCTAAGGGAGTGCCCAGTCACCTGGCAAGAAAGCTTATTTCAGCGGTTGTTTTAATCATGATCCAGATTTCATGACCAATGGAGGGGGCCTGATTTGGGACCGGCAGATGATGTGGTTCTTATTCTCTCCCGTAAAGACCTATAGAATGCACTGTGGCACTTTGCAGCCAAGAGTGAAGTGGCCAGGATGATGATTAGCCCCTCCAAGTCTGAGGCCATGGTTCTCAACCAGAAAAAGGTGGCTTGTCCCTTTCCTGTTTGGGGGAGTTCCTTCATCAAGTGGAGAAGTTTAAGTATCTTGGGGCCCTAGTCCTGTGAATAAGGCTACGTTCACACTGCAGGCCTTGATGCTCCATTCCGATTTTTTTGCGAAATCCGATTTTTCTTGCATTGCCGTTTACATTTCCAAATATATGCGACTTGTATGTGATCTCCTGTGTGAACTGCAGTCTTACAACGCAAGTGTCCAGCATGCGCAGTAGAGGACGCGATGACGTCACAGGCCAGCGTGCTCCTTTTTTTCCCGGAAGTAAACATGGATGGTAGTGCCGGCGTGCGTCTATCGGTCTTTTCCAACCGTAAAAACACAATCTTTTCAATATGGTTAAACATAAATACAATTGTAGATTTTAGAAGACACAGAAACAAGTTAAACTGTTGAGATGATGAGAGAATAAGTGAATGTGATGGAGTATAAACCCTTAAATTGACCATAAATGCAACTGTGAGGTCCTCTGCGAGAACAGACAGACCAGATTATACTTTATATAGCATAGGCCTTTTGTGTCTGCAGCAAGATGCTTTATATCTTCTATCAGTCTGTTGTTCAGAGTCTGATCTCTTCCTCCATCATCTTCTGGGGTCGCAGCATCAGAAAAAATGACTTAAAGTAGCTTAACAAACTAATGAAGAAGGCTGGCTCTATAGGAACAAGAGATGGAATTAAAAGTCAAACTATTGCTTCCTTCTTAATTCCTTTATACCTTCCCTCCTTCCGTCCTTTAGAGAGTTGGGATTCATGCTCGACCGGTTTTCAGTGCTGCATAAGGTTAACTACATGATCACTTCAAAATAAGTCTTTACTTATTTGATTGTATAATTGAGTGATTTGTTTTATAAACCATTAATTTTTAAGCAGCCTTAGCCGTGTTGGTGAAAAATCTGATGGTAGGCGTTACAAACCTCTGTAGTAAAACAGAACGTCGATATTTATGAAATAAAATAAAGTGGTTGCAAAGTTTGAATTTTAGATTTTCTCTGCCTTTTTAAATGAGTGTTTCATTGTTTTACTGAGGTTAGAAAACACATGATGTATTATATTCACTTACTGAAGTCTAAATTCCTGTCATAGATATCTGAATCAGAAGGGGGACACGTCTCCGTGGAAATGTCTTCCCTTTATGAAAATCCTTTCATGTTTCTGCCCTTAAAACTTCCTACCCTTACTAAACATGGCTGACTTTGAGTCTTTCTGTCGTTTCCAAACTTCACACTGACTTGTAGTGTTATTGATAGCTCTACTATCTATGATGCATTAATGCACCGCTCTTATTTCTGAACTGCAAATTCAGTTTGGGGAAGAGTTTGAATTATCGTTTTCCATCTCAGCCAGGCGTGAAATTGGTCACCAGCTGATTTCTTGGCGAACCACTGGTAGCAGTTTATCGCCTCATTGTTGGTGCAACCTTCCTCTCTTCCTGGTCTGTTCAGATACCTTGCATATTCAGTGACATCTGCCACCAGAGCTCTCCACTGGCAGACTCTGATTGTTCCCATCCCTCCAGTGAAGCTGAAATAATAGCAGAGCTCAGGCCACCACTCAAGTCAATATTTGTTTAAGGACAGCGCCTGCAGTGAGGGAGCCGACTGTTTTATTGAAGCTTTGTGATTTTGTAATTAATTTAGTCTGAAAACGGTTTACAAGGAAGAAAACATTTTAGACATGGACCATGAATGGTATAGGCTGGTTTTACCTTTAGGGGCCAGACATAGGCTGTATCCGAAAGTCTGTCCCCTAAATCACTATATAGAGCGAGGACTATATAATGATCTCTATAGTGAACTCTGTTAACTGGCCGTTCGGACAGATGACTATTACTTTTTTCTCCCCGTTGGTCATATGACTCCATCTCCCCACATGGTGCCTGCACCTTCTTTGTTGTTTCTCATCCCCAAAACAGATCCCATGATGCTTTGGGAGGAGAGCTGCTGCAGAGCATTCTGGAATATATCCGCTCATCTCGTGATCTTGGATGCACACTACTTTTCAAGGTGCATTGTGGGAAATTTTGAGTCCACTACGTTTTCATCCAATTAACATTTGGACACTCATAAAATGGCTGTTGTTCTAAAGAAGTATGTTTTAATGGGGATTTAATTTTAAATAGTAATTTGTTGTTTAACTGTTTTCAAATCTCTTAAACTGTTAAAACATCTACTGTAGCCTTTTCTCCAGTTTTTTTTTTTTGCTTCTTTAGCATTAAGACTATGGTCATTTCAGAGTAAGGTATGAAGAAATGTCAGATTTGAACTTTATTATACCTCAGTGATTACATTTAGATTGTTGTACACCACCCCAGCAAAATAAAAGCTGCACACCTTTAGACTGAATAAAAAAATTTAAAACCATGATATAGCATATCGTGTACTTTCTATACTGTATGTTTAATGTACAGACTTGTTCCAATCATATGAGTTCAAAATAGGGCTGGGCGATAATTCAATAACAATATATATCGATCGATAGACGTGTGGCGCAATAGAAAAAAAAGAGGGTCGATAAAAGTTCGATAAATAAACGCAGTTTTCCTTCCTTCTCATTGTAGCCTAGCATGTAGGTTTATGCTAGTCACTACTTCCTCCCAACCAATCACAATCGCGGACCCAGGCACGCCGTCACCAAGAGCCGCCCTCTCAAACCACACCACAGAGCACATGAAGATGTCGCAATAAAATATCAGAAGTATAACCAAACATGACTTCCTGAATGTTACAGGAGCTGCCATTTGGATTTGCTTGATTCCCTCCTTCAATCGTAGCAGTAGTACCGTAGATCATCACTAGGAGGCGAGGATCCGTGCTGATGTGATGTATAAATGATTGTAAGGAACCAAGCTTGGCACGGTTAACTGATCCAAGCTCGGTCCGGACTGCATGGGTTGGTTTCAGAGGGATAATATAAATGGGGCAAATGCTAGCTTTGGCCAGGTTTTAAAAAATTAAAAAGAGGGAATCTGTTTGGTTTTCAGTTAAGATGAGAAGTGCAAAAAAAGCCTTTTTAGAAAAAACAAAAAAAAAAAGATGGATAATAAAACACAAATGTAAGTCAAGATTAGAGCAAAGAAGTATGACTGGGGGAATGGGGGAGAAATCGTACATTTTTTTTGAATTAATTGTGGACCATTAGTTTGTATTTTTAGAGCGAGTTATTTTGCTAATTTATTATAACTTATTGTGAACACAGTTTTTCATGCTTGGGTGAGTTTGTCTTCTTGAACAAACTCACCCAAGCATCACCCAAGTCAGTAATGAAAAAATAAAGGAGATTATGGAGAAAGAGGCAAGAAGCCATTTTTTCCAAACACTAATTAATAGCACAATCTTTCCAATAAAGATGCGTTTGGCTCTTGGTTCAGAAGCATCCAAGTTAGACTCACTTCAGATCTGCCAGATGTTGTTTAATGTGACCATGCAATCAGCAAACTTTCTTTCCTCTTGATCAAGACGCTTTATTTTTCAAAATCAAAACAAACTTAGATTTTCTACCGCAACATGACGTGACAGGCAGATCATATCGGCTCATTTCGTTCCTTTTTT
>NW_015151082.1:280042-285925 GCF_000732505.1 Cyprinodon variegatus | reverse complement strand
AGTATTTCGGTCATGGCAAGTCGGACAAAAAACAAACCACAGTCATTTGTAAAATGTGTAGGGAACCAGTGAAAACGAAGTCTGATAACACAACCGACCTTTTTTTTTTTTAATCATCTCAGCCGCTCACAGCCGCAGGAGTACGAGCTGTGTAGGCCCCGGGGCGGCTCTGCATCGCCTCCGAGGAATCTTCGGGGATTTCGGGTGTATATATATATATATATATATATATATATATATCACGGACAGAGCTTTGGCTCTGCAGCTATAGGCGGTCAGCTGGTGCTTCAATGCAGGTTGTTTTGTTTTGAACTAATTGTACTTGGCGGACACCATCCCCGCACATATCTCCCATTTTAGCATTTGATGCATGAGAAAATTATTGTAGCTGCTAGATGGTGTAGAAATCATGTGGTTCACAAAGCAACAGCTGGGCGTACAGCTTAAAGTTGCAGTCGGGAGAACAGCTCAGCGCAGCTTTTAAAGAAGTCGAGACTGCGAGTGTTTCCCCACCGACAGGGAGACATCCTGTGAAATTATGGGATTTGATGCTTTGAGTCCCTGCTGAACTAAAGGTGCGGTTCAAACGTTAGTGCTGTCAAAAGCCCCATTTGCACTACCCTTTTGAAACCGTGCAAAGAGCGGTCTGAGCACGGTAACCGACATAACTGTTGAGTGTGAATGGAACCGAACCATGCCAGACGCAACCAAATACGCAAAATCTAGTACTAGTTCAACAGTAGGGCTCGATACGGTTCAGTTGTAGCTTGGTTCTCTGATAACATGCGCATGAGCAGGCCGCTTCATCTCCTTACAGTCAGCTTTCAGTAGTTGGCAGTGACGCACATCAGTATGTTGCTTGCCAAACGCCATAAAAAAGAACAAGTGTAAACAACAATCGAAATCTTCTCAACTCTACATACTTCCCAAAAGCCGACTCTGTCAAGTAAATTCACCAAAGGCTGCCTTCTTCAACTGGCTCTCCGCAAACAATAAAATATCAGAAGTATAACCAAACATGACTTCCTGAATGTTACAGGAGCTGCCATTTGGATTTGCTTGATTCCCTCCTTCAATCGTAGCAGTAGTACCGTAGATCATCACTAGGAGGCGAGGATCCGTGCTGATGTGATGTATAAATGATCGTAAGGAACCAAGCTTGGCACAGTTAACTGATCCAAGCTCGGTCCGGACTGCATGGGTTGGTTTCAGAGGGATAATATAAATGGGGCAAGTGCTAGCTTTGGCCAGGTTTTAAAAAATTAAAAAGAGGGAATCTGTTTGGTTTTCAGTTAAGATGAGAAGTGCAAAAAAAGCCTTTTTAGAAAAAACAAAAAAAAAAAGATGGATAAGAAAACACAAATGTAAGTCAAGATTAGAGCAAAGAAGTATGACTGGGGGAATGGGGGAGAAATCGTAAATTTTTTTTGAATTAATTGTGGACCATTAGTTTGTATTTTTAGAGCGAGTTATTTTGCTAATTTATTATAACTTATTGTGAACACAGTTTTTCATGCTTGGGTGAGTTTGTCTTCTTGAACAAACTCACCCAAGCATCACCCAAGTCAGTAATGAAAAAATAAAGGAGATTATGGAGAAAGAGGCAAGAAGCCATTTTTTCCAAACACTAATTAATAGCACAATCTTTCCAATAAAGATGCGTTTGGCTCTTGGTTCAGAAGCATCCAAGTTAGACTCACTTCAGATCTGCCAGATGTTGTTTAATGTGACCATGCAATCAGCAAACTTTCTTTCCTCTTGATCAAGACGCTTTATTTTTCAAAATCAAAACAAACTTAGATTTTCTACCGCAACATGACGTGACAGGCAGATCATATCGGCTCATTTCGTTCCTTTTTTGCCACTCAAAAAAAAATAACAATAATCAAAAGCGTTCAAAAACTGTATGGCTGTGCTGACTGAATCCAAGAGGTCACCTGGCCCCAATAGCCAACTCCAATATAATCCAGGTGCTGCAGTCACCTGTCCATAATGAAGGGGCGGAGGCGAGAAACGGCGTAAATTATGAAACGGCAGCAAAACACAACTAAACAAATTCATAATTTCATAATTAAGTCAGTCAACTAACTTATACTTCAAACCAAAATATTTCATGTTCATATGTATCATACCAAAACCAGACAAAAATAGTAAACTAGAAATAAATATTCAATCATAAATCAAGCATTTGGCTCCAATACTAATTTCTAAAATTTTATATTGGAGGAGCTTTGCATAATAAGGTTCAAATGTTTAAACAGGATTCTGTTTTGGGCTTTCTTTGCAGTTTTTTCCTATTGTTTATATCAATATCAGAATTCTATCACATCGGAAAAAAATTAAGAAATATATTGTGATTTAAGCTTTGGACATATCATTGAGCCCAGCCCTGCAGTCAGAGCAGAGGGGAGCACTGCTCCGTTTTTCCACAGCAAATGTAAAGCCCATCCAGCCATGAGTTCATTAGATAAAGCTTCAGCACACTGGGTTTATCAAGCATGATGATGATCCAAACAACAAAACCAAAGTATTCTCTAAATAGCTTTAAAAATTAAGAGTGGCCTAGTCAGGGGAGGAAAAAAAAACGTAATTTCCAAGATTTTATTGCACATACGTCCTGATCTCTCTGGATGGATTAACAAATGATTAAGGCTTTTGTATTTACCATAATTATTTTGTCTGTCCAAATTAGTGAAGCATTAAAATTTATATAAAAGCAAAAAAAAAAAAAAAAATTAATCTGTAAAAATGGGAATGCATTTTTCATCATGGTACACTTTTAGTTTTATCACTGTCAAATGAAATTCTTCATTAATTTAAAACAAGAACACTGAGAGCTGATCTTCAACTTATGTATCAACTCTATAATTTATTTGTCTCTTACAACTTTAACTTCTTTTAATCTGCCTTTGCTATGAAGCAAAATATGATTTCTAAGGAGAATTTGGCTCAGCAATTCCAATTAACACTTTTATCTGACTAAACATGACTCTCCACACGTAGGAATAACAATGATGATTCATCCTGACAAGACTGTAAAAATAGTTTTTCTTTTTCCTTCCCGCATCCAGTCATTTTCAAAAGATGATGCAGAAAATACCCAGAATACCGCGGGAGCTAATCCCTTGTTTTGGTGGAAGTGGAGATTCTCCCGGCGAACCGAGGCCAGCCATAATGCCACAGTGTTTCCAGTGGAATGCTGCGGCTATTGTAGAACTAGATGACTCCCACCAGCAAGACTGCTCCTCCCTTCACCCCCGCACTGACAGAACAGTACAATGTGTTGAATTCTACCTTTGAAGGCATGCTACTGTTTCCATAGCCTATGACCCTGAGGCTGAGATCCCAGGCCAAGACAATGGGGAGGATAACACGGAAGTCGTTACTCGGCCCCACCGTTATCATTGCTTCCTCTCCAGTAATAATTGCACATCTACTTTCTCCTAAACATGCAGCCAAAATGCACTGGAGCTGATTTTAATTTGTAACTATATGACATCTATATCATGCTTGCTTTTGTTAGCAGTTTAAAACAAATTGATAAAATCATAAGATGACACTGATTAGCTATTAATAAAAGAAAAAAAAAACGAAGTGACATTGAGATACCCCTCCCATTGGAGTGTTTATATAGCCCTTTTTAGCTTTGTGGTTTAGTGCTAATTGTTTTTATTTAATTAAACGAGAATTATAGGTTCAGAAATGTTATCAAGTAGAAAGTTGAAGATCCTTGGGAGCAAACAGTGGGATGAAAAATGGAGAGGAAAAAAAAAAGGATGATTTTTGGGAGGTTTGGGCCTCATACTGTCAAAAAAAAGCCTCCCTTTCCTCCCCCTGCACACTTTTTATCTCCCCCTCTCGGGGTGGAACAAATCATTTGGTAAATGGGATTAGTCCCCACTCTGCCTCCCTCCCTTCCTTCCTCGCTTGTCTTCTTTCTTTTCTGAAGATCATTCTTGAGTTACTCTTTTTTTTTTTTTTTTTTTTTCCCTCCTGGATAAAAACCAAGTGGTTTAATTCAATGGAAAGAGTTAGAGGGAAACTGAATTAACGAGGACTAAATTGAGGATTTGAGAGCTTCATTCAGCTCTCCTGGCCTTTCATGGGAGTTCTTTTTAAAATCTTTCCTTTTTCAGAAGCAGTCATGGCTAAACAAACTCAATCTCTGTAAATTGTTATCACAGAGAACCCAGGAACTGAAGGGATGACACAGTTCTCCTAGATTACAGAGCTTGATACCCCTGATAAGTGACGCTGAAGCCTGTTAATCAGGCTGAATCAATGATGTCACCACTTGTAAGCGGGACGGTCCTGACCTGGGCTTGATAAACAATGAGGCCAGCTGAGGGCATCACAAAAGAGGGCCATCTCTAGGCCAGCTGGGCATGTAGTGCTCGGCAGATGGACATGAATATATTTTAAATTACATTCAAATGTACGTTTTTTTTAATGCGGAGCAGTAGCAAATAAAGTGGCAATAAAGAGAAGTTGGTTTTATTGGCAAAAAAATTGGTCAGGCTTGTGGTGGAAAGGAGGGGGAATGTGACATTGTTCCATCTGTGGTGGGTCTGATGTGGAAATCTTTTATATATTTAAACAATAAAACCTTTGTTCTGTTTTTGGTTAGAAGGAGAGGAGATTGTAGAAAATGTTGAACCAAACCTAAAAGTCCAATTTTTCAAAAGTAGAAAGAAGGTTTTATAGCCTGGCTTAATAAGAGTTGATCCAAATCAAGTGGTGGAAAAAAAGTTGTAATTATTTTGGCTCAAAGATAATTTTTATAAATATTATATCTTATTATGTCTCAGTTCAGTTTATATTGCGAGGTCTCTACGCCGTATTGCCGAACTAGGTACATTGTAATTATATAATATTTTAATATCTAATTACCTCGCTATGTCTACCTCTAAATTCCCCTTTAATTCGGTTTAATCCGTCCCTGTTATATTTATGCTGTGAAAATCAAAATGGAAAAGGAAGTCTGAAAATTCTATTTGATTTTTCCCTGGAGAGGCAGTATAATGATGATGCTGATGAAGGTCCTCAGTCATCCAGGTCATAGTCATTCCGTAAAAATTCAAACAATATCCACTGGACTTGGTTTCCAGGATTTGAAGACGTTTCGCCACCTCTCCAGAATTTTTACGGAAAAAAGGTATAATGATGATGATGATTGTATTTGTACATGAGCAGTATACAACATTATATGGACCTAAAAAACTGGAAATATGCATGGTACCAGGTTATAACATAAACATACAGATTTCCATCTGTATTCTCTTGACAGGTTGTTAATCAGACCTGTTTATCATGTAAATATATGAGGAAAATGAACCAGTTTACACATATATTAATAAACCATACAAAGAGTGTTTACACTACACACACCTCACACTTAAGATACGTTGGTTCTAAAAGACTTCCAAGGAGGCACCATTTTTCTCACACACTTTGACCTTTGTGCTAACATACTAAGTTGTTCTCACACACATGCATCCACCTACACACAAATACTGTCCAAATAACTTTACTTTTAATCACATGCTTTTACCACTAATGACTGCAGACAAACTTACACTTTATAATCTCTGAACTCTACTGTAGAGGTCGCACGTATGACTTAAAGCTGTATTGACGGATTTTCGCAAACTTTTGGAAAGACCAGCCCTCTCCACTTTGAAAAAATAAAAAAATTGCACATGCACAACCCTCTCAGGAGGGAACGGCTATTAAGCGTGTGCAAAACCGTGCACAAGCCCATTTCTCCTTGTGCACGCTCTGTTTAAAAGTTGCTCTTTGCTTCACTTATACAAGCTTACCTTCCAAAAGAAGATTTGCTATTTTTCCACTATGTCAGACTTCTCCACTATACCTAAGTTTTTT
>NW_015151082.1:272188-278839 GCF_000732505.1 Cyprinodon variegatus | reverse complement strand
GTGTAGTTGTTTTTTTGTTTTTTTTTAATCTTTTACAATTTATAAGTCTTTTTCTTTATAATTTTTATAATTTCAGTCATTTGTCACCTTAGCTTTGAGATAATTTTAAAACAACAAAGAACAAAAAACAAACAAACACACACCTGCACCAAGAAGCCGAACGGTGATGGGACTCAGATAGCATTGTCAACGGTAAACATGTCATCATTTAAAGCGTGTTTTATACTCTCCTTTTGGTTGGGAGCCTCTGGGTCTAGCAGGTGTTGTTTTGTTTCCTGGACATGGACCATGACAAACCTGGGACACAAGGCCTACCCCTCCAGCCCCATCCCTCCTCCAAATGTGGAGCATAACAGCTCTTTAAGGGGCCTAGTCAAAACTGTCTATTTAAAAAAACAAAAAAACAAAAACAAAACGGGTATAAAATATGTATTCCCTTCAAATAAATTCATATCAAACCTTCCCTTCTAATGATGTTTACCTAATACTCTTTGCACCCAGTGGACATGAAAATGACATGAACATCGTTGTTGGCTGTTGCCATCTGCTGGTAACTCTTTACATTTCCATTCATCAACTGAGAAGTACTTTTTATGACTTTCGGGATCAAAGTTGTTGGTTATATTTGCTCTTTTTTTAACTTTTGTTCTTGGGATTTTCCTCTTTCCTAACCTCGGCTGGAGAAATGCTGACTTGCTTTTTCCCTTTCTTCCTTGTTTACTCATGGCGCACATGCACAATATTGTATCTCCGGTCACATGGTCTTATTAAGGTCTTGTTTGCAAGTGAAAGTCTTTGTTTGCAACGAAAGTGAGCTACTGACATAGAAATTAGTGAAATGGTAGATTGCAGGGTCCCTTTAAGTCACCTTAATTATAACATTTACTCTGAGGTTGCATTCTCTGATGGTTTATACAGTAGGGTGACCATATTTTCATTTCGGAAAACCAGGACACCTTGGAGCGGGGGCGGGGGATGTTCCCATGCATAGAGATGTTGTTCCCATGCACTCACTTAACATAGGCCTACGTAATCCTACAAAAACATTATATTTACAGTTGATTTATTAAAAATGCTTTTCAGTAAAAGTCATTAACAATAACTCCAATAACAAACGATAATTTTATTCAAAATGTATTCATTAAAAATGCTTAACAATTCCTGTAATGAATAAATAGCACAATGAAAGAAATAATGTCTCATCATCGGGATTTGCTCCGTGATCAGAGGAAATGTTACTTTGCGCCGAACAGTGGTGAAAATTGGAAGTTCAGTTTAATATAATACAACTCTGTGAATAGTTCCGTCTGAAATGAATGAAAATAGTTGTTTTAATGGTTATAGAGGCAGATATGTGGCGGTAATGTTTTGTTTATCTAAAGCTTTTAATCTGTTACTGTGTAAATGGGTTTGGCTGTAATTTAAGGACAGATTCTAATAGATCTGCAGAGTGGGAACTATTTAATTTTTTTATTGCTGTTTTGCACAATATGCTTAACTAAGTATTTTTTGTTGTTGAATATTAGAGATTTTGTAGATATATTTTGTACATACATTGTTTAGATTTACTTATATATTTCTAACCCTTTTATAGAATAGAAAATCCCTTTATTGTTCCACAATGGGCAAATTTACAGCAGCAGAAAGATTATTAAAAATGGTCACACAAATGAGGACATTAGAAAATGTATAAGAATAACATAATAGGGAAGAGTTAAAATATAAAAAATACAATTCTGTAAAGTGTTTTATCAATATAAAACTGGAGAATTAATAACCAATATGCAGCTATGGACATTTTTACAGTGATGGATATTTGAAAATAGCAGCAACATCAGAGATGTGCAGAATGACAGCAGCAGGTTATTTAACTGACTAAGGTTTCTATCATTACATTTGATTTTATTTGTTCCTGCTCCCGGTGGTTGGAATCTTTATTCCACTCTGGATTCTTGTGAGTGTAGTCTTTGTTCACTTTAACTTAAAAAAAAAATAAATAAATAAACAAACAGTTTTGAAAACCTCGGTATTCATTCTTTTCCTGCTTTGTGTGTCAACTTTCACGGTTGCTAAGCAACAGAGCATACGGCGGTAAAACCCGCCGAAGGGTGGACCTGTTCGAATTTACAGTCAAAACTCTTCTGGCCTCCTTATTGTCAAGGACTTCGAAGGATCCAGTCTAGGTAGACCGCGTCCTTGGAGGATGCAGCCCAGGTTTTCGAACAGAGCCTCTTATTAAGAACAGGGCTGCCCGCACTGAAGCGGCTCAGGGATTATGTCACACGCAGCATCGTGCGCAGTGCCCTAGTGCCTGTAAATTTAATGGTCCAATTAAGGTAATTTGAAAAATCAGGACATTTCCTCACTTTCTAAAAAAAAACCCGGGACGCCCGGGACAGGACGTGAAATACGGATATGTCCCGGGAAATACGGACGTTTGGTCACCCTAATATACAGTATATCTTTTAGCATGTTAATGCTATCATTATATCTTTAAACCTTTTACTTTTTCAGGTTGTTTTTTTTTTTTGGGTTAACCTCAGGTGTTAACGTCATGATTTAATTATTAGGTTACAGGCTTGCGTGATGAGCTGCTGCAGAACAATGTCTTCCGTGTGTTTTGGTCATTATGGTTCTCAGAGGGCGCCGTGAGCAGAGTCTATACATGTTCGTGAAACCCGCCACCATTCCCACAGCACGTCCGGCTCTCACTGGCTGTAATCCAACACTCTGTGACTCATTACCAACATAAATGAACCAGCAGTGCGAATGTTTGGGGGTGGGCTGAACAACAACAACAACAAAAGTCTCATCAATTCAGACAAGGTTTGCGGGTTCCCCATAACATTCCTGGAATACCTATCCATCAGGTAACGGGATGTTTGTCTGGGACACAGATAAAATTTCAAAGTTTTTAATGAAACATGTTTTCAGTGAATGTTTTTCCTCAGGTTTTCATGCAGCTGTCAGTTTAATTAGCTTGTCCTTTTTTGTCATGCTGCTGGAGAAAGGTAGAGGAGGACGGAGCGGTGGATCTTATCGGCCCCTGTGTTTTAGGTCAGCTCACTTGGCACAAAAGCAAACATGGGACCACCTCAGAAAGGGAGGGGGCTGTCCTACAATACTTCTTTTAGGTAGACAACAGGAAACTTTAGGAGGGTCCGGGTCATGCTGTTGATACAGACCGATCAATGGAAGCTCAGTGTTTCCTGTCCAAGAATACCAGTGTTTTTAAAAGGTTTTTAAAGTTTGATCTGCTGGATGTTTGGATTGTTTCTCTGGAAATGGACTGACCCTTGTTCAATTCAGTTAATTAATCTGAAGTGGAGCAGAGAAACCATTTAAAATCAGTGTATATTGATAAATTAACTGTACTATGGATTCCCTAATGTGAGTGATGGATAAGTTGGGTTATGCTGTCATTCACTTAAACAAATGGTCTTACTTTGTGTTGTCTTCCTGTTATTACAATGCATAGGTTTAATGTTTTCATAACAATTCAGTCCCAAACACATTTGACATATAGTTACTGTAATTGTTAGGTCAACAGGTCCCCTTAATGCTGCATGAAGTCTGAAAAAATGCATTACCCATCCCGGTGAGATGATTGAGAGATGGTTCCACCTCACATCTGTGCACGCTTTTAATGAACGTATAGAAATGATAAACTTTTAGTCCTGGCACTCTGACAACATAGAACTACATTATAGCTACTGTGCTTTCTGACAGCAGGATGGTAAAGTGGTTCTGATTAACTCAGAAACCCGGTTTTTGACAGTCTTTTCACTTCATTATTGTTTTCCTACAATGCTGCTGGACATTAAGCAGGAATACTACATGCAACAAACACATTTGTGGATCAAGAGCACATTTTAGTCAATATTTCAAAGGCCATGCAACTTTTAAATTAACCAAAACAATCCTCTTTTGGTTGCAGACTATTCATTATAACAACCTTCTGAGGTCCTTTTAATCTGAGTTCCCACTGAGAAGAACCCCCCCATCCACACACCCCCGTCAGGTGGAGTACTTGGTGTTCACCAGCCCATAGCTCCTGTACGCCTTTGTGACTCCACTCAAGAGCTAAACAAATAATTGGCTCCAGCCTGTCTTTGGTCAAGTGCGGGGTCGCACAGACGGGAGCATGCAGAAGAGGTTGGGGGGGGGCTGTTCATGAGAGTCCCTCTATGAGAGAGGGAAAAAGAAAACAGAGGGTAGCTGTTGTATTAAATGAGTTAGTTCAGAAAGAAATCAGTTTTTAATTAAATGCACATTATGTTTTCCCAGCATATTACTGGTTAAATCAGTCCACATTTCAGACACACACCTTGTTCCTACACTTTAAGAAACCATGTTGATCAGAAGCAGGCTATGTTCTAGAGGTCCAAAACACATTCTCAGGGTTTATAAAATATTAATCGCATCCATATTTTTAATTTTTGGTTGAATAAAACAATCTATCTCCTCCAGAGGGCACTGTTCTTCAATAGGAGGAAACATCAGACAGGGAACGGTTGGAAAGAGTTATGTCTTTCTCTGAGAGAACAACCTCTTAAATCTGGCCTCAGGACGGTCCTGTTCAGTAGATTTGTGCTGTAGTTAACTACCCATTGAATAATGGTGGGGATTTTAAAACATTCCCAAGAACTGATCATCACCTAAAGAAGAAGCAAATGGCATTAAATGTTTTGTTATTTACATCTTGGATTGATTCAAGTCTCCCTCAAAAAGTGTGCAAGTTATTCACCTATTTTTTACCTTTTGTTACAGTTTGAATATTTCTAAGTAGCTAAAGAGAACAACTGATTAAGGTTTTCCTCTTTTAATGAAGCAGTTTTGATAAAAAAATTTGTTGCTTTTCTAGTGTTTTTGTTTCATAAAATGTAAATAAAATCGATTTATAAGTTTTCTCTGTGCGGAGAGAGCAAGTTGTTGATGCCGTTTTGTTCCCGTTCATAAATCTTGCTCCAAATTCTTTTCGGTGACAACAAGCCTGTGGGGAGCAGCTGTCAGGATAAAACACAGAACCAGATAAAGAACATTCTTTAAATAGTGGGACACAAATCAAAGACACCTATCTGAAATCTATTCTCCCACCCTGGGCTTACTTATGGAAAGCCGGTTTAAATGTCAGCAGGTTGTTATTACTGTTCGACTGTCTCTACACTGTCTTTTATTTGCTGAAAGTCTAACTTTAGCAGCAGAATCCATGTTAATGTTTTTTTGTCAGCTGGGGGGGGTGTCATAGTAGCTTTAGATGGTTGGCTGATGTAGTTCCGGGTTAGCCCCTCTTGTAGTAGACGCCTGGAGAAAACGGCTTGATGGAGGGTCAGGCCTACTTGCCTGGTTGATTGTTTATTTATGTCGAGCACAGCTAAACATAAAGTTGTTTTTGATGAAAATAGTAACAAAGATAACTCCAAGAGTCACATTTAAGAGCTTATATCTAGCCATTGTCCCCTCTTTCAGTTAAGTACTTATCACTTAATTAGGGGTGTCCTGATATCTGTTCTATACAGACTAAAAAAGGAATATTGGGTTATTTCGGCCGGCATCTAAAATCTCTAATATTTTCATGCTGATACAAACACTCTGCCTTTGTTTAGACTTTCTGTAACTCATTGGAGCACAGATAAAGAATATGAGTTGAAGACATGATGACAGAGATGCTGTGGTAGATTTCCATATTTAAAGTTGTCCTCTAGTTTTCTTGGACTTTAATATGATGTTGCACGAGGCCTGTGGCTGCAGCAGAGAGAGAATAGCAGGAAGCTCAAAGTGAAAGCACCAGAATAACTTGATCTGTGATTACACAGCTGAAGCACGGCTGAAGGCTGACTCATCTTCTGACTGTATGCACTGCCAAACTGTTTTTCAAAGCACTTTCAAGAGCTCTGAAGTGTTTTGGTATGAGGCTCATTGCAGTGAAGGTATGGTTTTCATTTGTTTTCGTACGCAATGTGAAGCGGTTTCTCAAAGTGTATACATTTCTGGCGTCTTTCAATAATTGCTGCAGTGGAATGTGCTGCGTAAAAGTTGATTTGAAAGAAAGAAGCAACTGGCTTTATGCTACCTTGATGGGTGAGTACAGTTGGAGAACTGCTTATTTCAAAATCTAATATCAGATCTATTTTTTGAGCAGTCAAAAACAGCCTAGTGTTGAAAATGGTACAAGAAGAAGAGCTGGATGAAAAACTTCACGAAATGCATATCATCTGTTTGGATGTTTCTATGGCACCTGAGTCTGAGGTGAAGTAACTGTTGGTCTTCCGCAGACTTGGCAAAATTGAAAACTGGAATTTCTATGTTTAAATGTAAAACCTCTGGTAAAACACTATATGGCATGTGTTACTTTGAGCAGATTACCTACTGTAGAAACATGATGGTGGCATTATTATGCTGTGGGCACTCTGTTATAGCAGAAATGAAGGGCACAGAGTAATCCTGAATTTAAAGTTTGTCAAAGTTCAGAGCATATTGATGCTGGAGTGGTCCAATCAAAGTCCAGTCGGTCCAGAGTTTTCTATTAGACGGTCTGTGAACTGTTAGAGACCCCAAAATGTATCCGTCCACCTAACTCAGGGGTGTCAAAGTCGTTCCAGAAAGGGCCGTGTGGCTGCTGGTTTTCTTTCCACCCAAGCAGTAGCACAC
>NW_015151082.1:270193-271715 GCF_000732505.1 Cyprinodon variegatus | reverse complement strand
TGGAACCACTTTGACACCTGTGACCTAACTACTATGCATGATTCTATCATAAGATCTGATGTAGAATCCAGAGTAAAGGTTTTATGAGTATCTTTGCAAGGATTCGCATGTTGTTAGTCTAAAGGTAGGGAATGAATATAACAGCCTAGTATGGACTGCAGAAAAGAGGAAGGCACCTCTGGTTCTGTTCCTCTGTTCAGAGGAAAGGTTTTAAATCAAAATGCACCCTATCAGCAACCTGGTAGTTGGTATGAATAAAAATATCCTTTCTAAGAGCAAATTTCATACCTTTTATTCTGCTTTTCCACACAGAAAATAAATTATATGAAATGCCAAGAATTTAGCAGTTTTCTGATTCAGGAAAGTTCTCCAAATTTTCTTTTTGTTGTGTCCTTTTCTTTTTATGATCAAGTATCGATTTATTGTCATGGATAGGAAAGATGAATGCTGGATCTGCATGCTGAATCTGAATGCTCAGATTTTGCTTGATTCTTTCAAATATTCTCAAGAATTTAGCAGAGTTTACAAGAATCAAGAATGCTGCAAAAATGTTAAGGATAAGATGAAAATCTGAGACATTTTATGACATTTTAATTTGTTACGCATCTAGATAATTGAATGGGAATTATCTCTGCTTTTGCATCTGTTTAGAATTGGATGTAAGGCTTTAGTACTAGCCCTGAAACTAGAGTATCAACACCAGCTGCTGATAGAAAGAAGACTGCTTTGAAGATAAGAGCGACCAGGTGGATTCTTTGACCCTGACTGACACCAGCTAGAAGGAGGGAATATGGGCACTGATGCAGGACAAGCTGGGGTCGGTGGAAAACATAGCAGAGGTGTCTGACCTCCTGACCAGTTCTCGGTTCTTTCCACACTATAAATGCTGTGTCTGTTAGCGTAGCCCCCAGAGGCTGGAGGCAATACCAGGAGACAGGGCCAGTACACCAGAAAACATGGAGGAGGCCATAGAAGGGCCTGCAAGATGAAGGCATTAAGTTATGGACTGGCCCGCCCGTTCTCCAGACCCCAGACCTGAATGCGATGGAGCACATCTGGGACTTCATGTCTCGATCCATCCACCAACTTCAGGTTGTGCTACAGACTGTCCAGGAGTTAGAGGATGTTTCAGTCCTCATTTTGGCACTCAGTGAAATACTCTATAATAAAACAAAATCAATATTTCAAGCCAATAGTGTTATTAGAATCAGGACAAGACCTTATTACCTTTGTAACATTAAAAAATTCTGGATATTTTAATGGCAAAAATTGTCAATATAATAACAAGAAACAGCAACTTGCCTGAATATATTAAGAAAAATAACAAAAGTGCCTCTATAAGAAATTCATGAAAAACACTCAGAGAAAGAAACACATTTTTTTTGGTGCAACATAACCTTAGTGGCATTAATGCTGATACTGGTACTTACATTTTTTAGGTTATAAACCTAAATATAATTGTTAACTAGGATTATTACATTTTTAACTTTTCGATTAGCTTTTTACCTTTATTCTTGACTTG
>NW_015151082.1:266195-268080 GCF_000732505.1 Cyprinodon variegatus | reverse complement strand
TTTTTTTTTTTGTGGGGGGATTCACTAGCACTAAAATCATCAGCTTTCCATCACCGTGGTGCTTTTCTCCAGATGTAGAGCTGCTTGTCAGCTTGTCCTCTTTATGTTTTACTTAAAATGAATATTCAATATATAGGGTTAATGACTTTAAATCCTTTTTAATTAGCCCTGTAACCCATCCCAAGTTAATAGGCATCATTAGTTATGTTGTCTTCTACTGATGTCTTTTTACTTTATCCTTTTAACACACCTGAATACGTCACCGCAGCATTGCTTCTGCCACTTACTTTCAATTAGTTGAAAATCCTAATGTGTGCATCAAACGTCTCTTAGTTTTGATGCATGTCCGTGGTTACTCTTATTTAAGCTCACCAGGTGTTGCTCCTTGGGATTTTTGCTGTTTTGTTCCTCTGCTGACTTATTGATATGTTAAATGCAATGAGAAACTTTCCCCTTTTTTCTGCTCATTAGCTATAGCTCAGCTGAGTGTTTGCTACACATTAACTACATTTGTTTTTGCCTGGAGGCCCTAAGAAAGGGGTCTGTTCTCCCCAAACAGCCTTAAAGCGCTGCTTCCTCTTATAGGAGGCAGATCGTTTGGCTGTCATCTGAGGAAGTTTTCTAATCTTAGCTGTGAAATCTATCCGTCCGTCTCAGAGGGCTGCTGGCCACAAGCAGACGGCTGCAGCCTCAGTGGTGTTTGCTACCTGCGTGCCCTGGCAGGAAGTTAGGATGAGACTTAAAGGTAAGGGGCTTCAGCTGGTTGTTAGAACAGCAGATCTCAGTGTTGGTTGATATTAACTGGATCGTATCAAAGTTAAGGGCCTGTTCCACATTTCCTACTCTGTGCTTTGCATCCTTTAAAACTGCAGTGTTGCAGTCCACCCACAGGAATTAGAACCCTAATCCTAACGGCATCTTATTAATGCTTGTGGTAAATTTCATTGCTTTTATTCAGTTTTTTGAGGTTCTCCTGACTATCTCTAACTAAAAGTGGGATTTGTTTGCAGCTTATTAATGACAATATAATAGTTTGGTTAATCTACAAACTCTTAACAGTGTGTCTCCGTGTATTGATGTTTTTTGTAAAAAAAATAATAATAATTTTATCCACCCTGGATCTGAGGATTTCCTTCGTCCTTTTTTCAGGTTTGCATTCTGGCAGCTCATGGAACAGGACACGGGGGAGATGTTTGGTCAGTGTCAACCTGTTTGTGTGTGCTTTACACCAGCATGGAATCTGTAGGATTGAGTCTTTCTGATGGACCTCTCATTTTAGTCCTGAGCAAATTTTACAAATGATAAGCAATCCTGGTGTAAATCTCGCTTTTAGCACTTTTTATATTCATATTTTTGCCAATATTGACTCCTATCTACGAGATCTGAAGCCCCGCTTTCCATTCTGGTGTGTTCCAGCTTCTAACAGCTTGGGTTGGAGTCATAATCAGCTCTACAAAGACATGAGGTGTTTATGTTTACGAAGTCAAAACTTGGTCAAATACGACCATGTGATTAAGGTTCTTCAGATTTTCTTTTTATTTGATGAATAAGCTTTGCTCTTTGCCTGTTCTTTCAGAACAAAGTAACATTAAGAGGATTGAACTAGTTTTCTTATTATAATTTAGAGTTTTCTATTTGTAATATGAGCGACAAAGCAGCAGGTCAGGAATACGACTTCAGTCTATTTGGGTGTTGGACCCGGTTGGTGCACTCTGTAATGGTGGGTTTATGTGTCTGCATCGGATCTATTATTGAGTGACCTACAGACTTGGCCCGTCCACGGAGTGGGACTGCTTTATTTGGATGCCTACTGTAAACAAGGAAACTTGACCTGCAGCGGTGGGCAGCTATTGAACCAAACTGAATATAACCTGGAGGTGATCCA